>NC_092563.1:4185000-4485000 GCF_037975245.1 Apostichopus japonicus | reverse complement strand
CGATGAAATGGACAACTTAATCAAACGAACGACCCGCCAGACGAGAGGGAGAGCTCTGGACGAGACATCAAGACCGGTAAAGTCCTGATAAATGGAGAGAGTTCTCTGTAAGACGTCCACACAGAACTGGGGAAGAGTGACTTGAGAGAACTGGAGACTAACAGGGTCCTCGCTCTCTGCCTCTGAATGCGCTGATGGAGAACTGAGGAAAGATGAGAATTCAGATGAAGACGGAAGCAGTGATCGAAGGGAAAAAAAATATTATTAAATGATGCTTCAAAATACTATACAGGGGAAATTTATTCCCTGACCCTGGGAAAACTCGAACAAATACAGAATGAAATGAAATTATGGAAAGAGAGCAGAGAAAATTCATGGGCTTGTAACCCAAATGTCACTGCTTTCAATCCCATTCTAGCCATGAATTTAGTCACTCTTTTTTCCATTATTTATAAATTTTCCAGGCAGTATTCCATTTACTTCTACAGATTACTTAATATGAATTGAATTCATTTTCACTTTTATCGCAATTTTTTTTTTAATATGTATACAGCCAGGAATATCAACAACACCATGCAGTTTACATAAAAAGTAAATAAGTGTTTCAAATTTGAAGTAAGAGATACTTATATATGGTGGGAGGTTTTTCATCAAAATATGAAATATCATCGATACATTGGTTGACATAAAAAAAAAGCGATAATAATATTACTCTAAACTCGGAGAGTCCCAATCCTTTCCATCGCCACCTACTCTGGGTCCCTGATGACCAATCACGGAAGGCCTTGAATTGGAGCTGAGATTTGATTGGCTGGTTGACTGAGATGGAAGACCTTGACTGGAGGAGGCATTTGACTGTGTCTGAGAAACTCCAAACTCTGTCAGATTAAAAGGAGTAAAATAATGTTTCCTAAAAAAAATTGTTTTTTTAACATGTAAGGATTCTTACAAGCACTTCACTGACAGAAAAATGTGGGTTGAACCCAAAGTTGAAGCACACAAAATATTGGTGGGTTTTGAGGACTTTAGACAAGATCATAACAATTACTAAATTATTTATTTTCATTTCATTAATTAAATGAAACCTTTATCACACACTAATTATAGTAAATGAAATACATGTCTATAAAAGCTATATAATCAACTATATTTTTTTCCTCTCGATTTCAATCAAGGTGGGTGAGGCTTTACAAGCAATGTTCACTTTCTAGGTCGCTGGTGAAACAGATTGCCAGAACACTTGTTTAGACCACTGTTTCCGAAAACTTTGCAGATTTTATACAGGATATTGCTCAAATATTTCAGTGGATGTTGTTCATGAGTGGAATTATGACTATGTAATTGAAACAACCAGCTGCCTTAAAGTACAATGACCTTTAGCAGTCATATAATAATCTTATCTACTTAAGTTTACCTTGCTTTGGGCAGTAGAGGTCAGGGTCGTGGTAGAAGTGATATCGTTCGCAGAGGTAACGACAAAGGTCACTCAGACAACTGATAGCTTTCAAGATCAATGATTGGTCTTCTAGTTGTGGAGGTCTTAAAGCTAAAATTGACAAGAGTGACTGTGACAAGATAAAACAGAAAACATAAGAGTAAGATATAAAATCTAAAGAGAAAGAAAAAAATCTCGATAAGGATAAGCCAATTCTCCATTCCAGATGCACATGTTGTGTGTCATAAATTGTTAGGCCAGGTGAAGTCTCCACAACTCAGAGGGTGGATCCAGGGTTTTAAGGAGGAGGGGAGTGTGGTCCTGGGGTCACTGAAGCCATGCCCCATGTAGAGGAGTCTGGTGGTCCTCCCTCAGAACAAATTTTTTACACAAAATGGTGCATTCTGAGGCATATTTCTGCTATAAATTAGGTTTTCATGCAAGATTGTGATAATGACTACTATTCGTTCCTTGTGGTTTCCACCCGACCTCACCCCCACCCCCTCCCCACTGGGAAGTGCTCCGCTATTGAGTGATTGTCATGTAAGGGGATCAATATAACTTGACTTCATATCAGATATATCTGTTTCCTCTTATATTTTATTATAACTTGACTTTTACTATTACTTTTGTGAATGAAGAGTGGGAATCACAAAACATGTTATTAGAAACCAACAATTTCAAGGATAAACAATTCTTAAAGACATCCAACTACTCCAACCCTTACATGATACCCATAAACACATTCAGTACGATCCTAGGAGGGGGTCATATAAGATCATAGGAAGGGGATCATCTCTTGAGGGCGTTGTGGTCAAGTGGTTAAGGCAGTGGACTTGTGATCTAAGGATTACAGGTTCGAGCCCTGGCCAGATCATTGCATTGTGTCATTGGGCAAAGCACTTTATCTCCATTGCCTCTCTTCACCCAGGTGTATATATGGAGACTTGCGAGGTAACTTGTAAATATAGTTGCGTGCGCCGGTTTGTGGCTGCACCCTATGGGAAGTCTCCCGGGGGACACGTGGTTGTGGTGCACTGTGGTGCCCCAGGAGAGATTGATTGAATTGTGCACACTTTGGTGTGTGGGTGTGACAAGTTACCAATGACCAGGGGTTAATAATAATCAGCGCACTGAGACTTAAGTGTGTATTTGCGCTTTATAAGAACTGTGTATTATTATTATTATTATCTACAATTGTAGGAGGGGTTCATGTACGTTGTAGGAGGGGGGTCAAATATGATTGAATGAGGGGTCATATACCATTTCAGTCATGACCATTTTCTATTTCATTCTTCTTCTCAGAAATATGATATTTTTTTTTGGCGGCCTCATTCCTGCAATGCAAATACCTAAGCATGACCACATTTCTTTAGATGAAAGGTTAAACCATGGATATAATTATGATGAAGAAATACTTAAAATTTTAGTATAACACAATATATGGAGAGACTTGCTTTGATAATATGAGGCCTCTGTAGGAATATTTCAGCTGGGAAATCTTGTAGAACTACATCACATAAGAAGTCGCAGGAAGTTTTCACCACATCCTGGCGAGAGCTGCACAGAGAACTACAGATGGAGAGTGACGTTGATGAGGAAATAAGAAACAATGAGAAAATATGCATCAGCAATTATATCTAGGCCTGTGCAGCTTCAAAAGGAGAGGGAACTATATCTAGCCAACTTGGATACATGAATCATTCTTAATAGGGGTAAAGTTTATTGTATCAGCTGAATTAATCAGCAAGATGACATACTTCCTTGTGGTCGTCCAGAACTTTACATTAGTTAATACTTGAGAGGACTCAATGGGAATTGGAAAACAAGGACTTGCAACTGGCTGCTTCAACTACTGAGGTACCCAATTCAACTGATGTCAATTTGAAAGCTGTAGTTTGAGCAAAAATCAGCTAAAATCTGATGGTCCAATAGCTGATAATTAAAGGACAGATAAGATACCTGAAAACCTAATCTGTAATTTAAAGTCCATCAAAGTTACACCACAACTAATGAAAAAGGGAAAAAGGCTTCAAATTTGGTTAAACAATTTTTTTTTTGGCAATAAAATTTACAACTTTCTAACTGAGGAAAAGTCAAATATTTGAAACTTCATTTATCTGTCAGTGTGCAGGGTTCAATTGTACAGGCCCTGCATCTTCCCCCAACCATTGATAAACTAGGTCACAACGATCAAGCTGAGAAGTATTTCAGTCTGGTGGTGCGGGGCCCGGCTTTACTTGTATCGTTCTCATGACAGGAATATAGAAGCAAAACAGGAAACTCACTTATTTGTAGATGACAATACATGTTTATCTGTAGGTGTCAGCATCAGCCAGGGAAATGTTGAAAACAGGACACCCCTCATTCCTCCAAGTGCTAGTTAATAAAAAGGAAGAAACCATCGCATAGATCATCAAGGAATAAAGCTACTTAAAAGCAGCCATTTTGCATTATGCTCCTTGCTTGTTGTCCAAAGCAGACTCCTAGAACTGAGGGCAATTTTTCACTCTGCAGTAGTTAGTTATTTTGGGAGCACTCAACTAAATGAGCCCCTTAAGGTTTCTTTTTACACCATTTTTAAAGATTGTAACCAGGCTTGTATCTTAACACTTTACTGTTGTACTTATAACAGAGAGCATTTTACTGTTATCACAGGAGATCATCCACACTGTAACCTCCAGTGTAACTTTCTACCTCCAGTGTAACTTTCTACAACCAAAACCCTACACCTGTTTGTGCACCTTTTATTATGTAATCTTCAGCAGGATGTGTGGTTAGCTTCACACTAGCTTAACCACTGTTTATGTAGACAGAGTAACATCCTGTCCCATCCTCTTGTAATCCATTGTAAAAGAGTATATAAGATGCAACTTTCACCATTTGTATTTAGTAGCATACATCCAGCCAAGGAAGATACAATATACTCTGCATTAAACTCGACTACTTGTTTGTGCCTTTATTTTCTTGTTCACATACCGCTGTGACATTTGGGGACCAAACTTTTTAAGGGAGAGGCAATTATAACAGAGAGCATTTTACTGTTATCACAGGAGATCATCCACACTGTAACCTCCAGTGTAACTTTCTACCTCCAGTGTAACTTTCTACAACCAAAACCCTACACCTGTTTGTGCACCTTTTATTATGTAATCTTCAGCAGGATGTGTGGTTAGCTTCACACTAGCTTAACCACTGTTTATGTAGACAGAGTAACATCCTGTCCCATCCTCTTGTAATCCATTGTAAAAGAGTATATAAGATGCAACTTTCACCATTTGTATTTAGTAGCATACATCCAGCCAAGGAAGATACAATATACTCTGCATTAAACTCGACTACTTGTTTGTGCCTTTATTTTCTTGTTCACATACCGCTGTGACATACTCTATTTGACTTGTAAAGACTGTACACAGTAACCATACTGTGGGCAAATGAATGAATGGAGCGAGAAAATGAATGGATGGATAGATAGATGAATGCATGGATGGATAGATGAATGTATGGATATAGACAAATGAATACACGGATAGATAGATAAATGAATGGATTAGATAGATAAATGAATGGATATATAGATAAATGAATGAATGGATAGATTCATGGATAAGTGAATAAATGGATGACTAGATGAATCAATGTATGAATGGATGCATTAATGAATTAATTAATTCATGGATGCATTAATTAATTAATTAATTCATGGATGGATGGATGGATGGATGGATGGATGGATGGATGGATGGATGGATGGATGGATGGATGGATGGATGGATGGATGGATGGATGGATGGATGAATCAATCAATGAATGAATGGATGGATCAATGGATGGATGGATCAACAAACAAATGAAAGTAGAATTTTAATTAGACATCCTCCAAGCTACATTCACTCAATGATAGTAAGTTAGCTAGTAGTTTCACAATTCCAAAGAATCAGGCAAATGTTTAATTGCTCAGTCAAATAAAAAAAATATTCCTATGAGGAAAGAGATCCCAAATTCAGTGCATATTGCTCTCTTAATAGAAAAAGTATTCCTGTAGTCAAATGTAGGAAATATTCTGATGGAAATTACAAAAGGAATTTCATTTCTTTTTTCTTTCAAATTGCTGAACTTACATATAGAGAGACCTTGAGTTTGTTCTTGGAAAGAAGGTCCATGTTTGGCTTCTGGAGAGAAGTAGCTCAGTGGAGAATCAAATATAGGGTCTTGTATCACACCGGGTGAAGAATCTGAGAAGAAAAAAAATTAGGGTCTTTATTTTTCTTTGCAAATATATATTATGAAACTTAAAATACATTACTCTTCATTCCATGATTCCCAGCACCTTTGAAAACCCCATGGTTGTAAACCCCTAGCTTCCCCCCCTCCCTCCTACCCTCCTCCCCGCCCTTGTCAGGCCTGTCACCCTTAGGATACATAAGCATGTAATACCTGACAATTCTGTTGTTTTTGGATAGTAGTGGCATTCTTCACTGAATCTTCTGATTGTCACTTCCTTAGACGGTTTGTCAGATTCAGGAAGCTTAAACAGATTCTCCAAGATATCGTCAACTTCGTTCTGAATGTGAGGGTCAAGGTCTTGTCTCAACTCAGAGAGAAATTCAACTGCCCCGATGCGAACAAATAACTCACTGGCAGAAGCATGCTATAGATGAAAAGAGAGGTAGAGCTTTAATGTTTTATCTTATTCTTAAAACATACAAAAAGTATCTATTTATTCTCTTTATAGCTGAGCTAAAACTTGGCTCTGTTAAATATACCAATACTGTCAATGAAAACCCATTTGTCTCTTTACCCTTACCATCCGTATTGTAATTAGATCAATATTTATCTATTATTACAAAAATGTGTAGTTCTGTGGTGTTGCTCTTTATGTCAAATTTTATAGAACAGAAGTAAAGAAGTATCTGGTCATTCCAAAAGTTCAAATATAAACCTGTAAATATCCATGATCGGGGTTAGCATATCACTACTACCCACTACAAGCTGATGTTTCATGAGTAATGGTTGCTAGCTTCAAAATATGTTTTAAACAGTTAACACAACCCTACAAATTGCAAAAAGCATGAACATGTCAAAAATCAGAGCTGGCCAAATCACTGTGCAAAACTTATATACAGTTTCAAGGTCAGTAATGGAGGTAGGTTAATTCCAATGCAGGGATGTGCTCACACCAGACGGTGACATCAGGCGGCTGCGCCTGGCAGTTTCCTTTGAATGCCACCCAGCACAAACAGTATTTGAAACATTTCCGCCCAGCACTCTTTCTGATGATTAATTTAACAAATTTTACCATTACCAAAATATGGGTGAATACTTGGCACAAATAAATAGCACCATTTGTTACCTTTAGCATGTATACTTCGTTTGCAAAATTTTCCACAAGGAAGGGGTATACCCCTAACCCCTAGACCCCTCCCCCTGGACTTGGATCACACTACCGCACAAATCCACCTGGCACTCAAATATTCTTGAGCACATCCCTGCTAATGCTAATTGTATCACCATTATTAAAATAAAATTGATATAAATCAGTGATCCAGTTAGAATGTAGAATACCCATCCCTGATCCCGTACCTTGCTCAATGTCTTTATAAGTTGTAATACTTCTGTCTGCATAGAGCATGATGGGAAGTTAAACCATTCCAACAGTCTTATCAGCAAAGACTGTTCTTGAATAACATCTTCTTCATATAATAACTTCAGTTCCAGTTTGCTCAGCAAATTCTTTAAAGTCCTGACTCTAATCTCTTCAACATCGTGACCTTTAAATAAATAAAGAAAAACATAACGCATTGGATTCTTGCATGATAGAATGTCCAGGTATATGGCCAGGTTGCTTAGATTCACAGGTTAGTTCTATACAGAAGGAGAGATTGCCTCAACGTGAACAAGTGTCAGCTACAAATTTAAAGAAAGGTACATGCTTTCATTTCCTGCAATTTCTTTATTCAGTACAAATTATGGGAGATGTGAAAAGAAAAAAAAAGGGCCCCACTCTAATCACATGACAGGTTAACATTAAACCACAATTTCAGTTTCTTACAAGCAGAAAATGGTGTGCATTTCTGGAGGTCTAGCTTTTTTATATTAGCACTCTCCCTATACCCATAAATTTGTAAAACATAATTGTAGAACATTATTGGAACGTTATATTGCAAGGAGCATTGTATGACACACGCAAGTCCTTCAGTGTAAACTTATAAAATTATCCAGTGACTATTTATGTGCTAGATATTAATATAAGAGCTCTTTCATTTGTAAAACTTTATTAAAACAAATGAAGAAATATCTCCCATATTCTTCTTTTTTTCTCCTTTCTTGTTATTCATGTCATAATTTTGTTTAAGACAAGTATAACATCTTTCTTGTGAACTACATATATTGTATCAATAATGAGAATTAGTAAATCTCAGAGGTAAATTACTGTATTTATGCTATTAATTAAACTATGTTCCTTCATGTGGTAGGGTTGCACCTATTTGTCTGGCAAATTAAGAAATAATTCATGAATAAGAAAACACTGACCTAAGACATTCACCTGGCAGCTGGACAAAGAAAATGTGTCATATTATTTCTGGGAAATAAGAACATGGGTCTATGACAAACTGTTACAAATAGTATTATTATAATTAAACTGTTATATCCATGTGGAAAGTAAGGGATTGTTGGGAGAGGTAAAACGTTATTGTAGTTATAGTACATAGTACACTACAGATATGGCGGCTTGCAATGGCACCTCAAAATTTAGGAGAGTCGCTTCTCAGTACTATACTGTTGGCTATCGTGAATTATGGTTGATCTAAACCTTGCTAAAAGTGCCAAGTGTTTTGTTGCTTTGAAGGGTTGTGGAAGTGTGGATTTCTTAAAGGTCAGGTAACTGACTAGGCATAACATTAACTAGGCAGCCTACCTATACTAGGCCCTAGGCCTATAGCCTAGGCTACCTAGTAGGATGGTGACTTCGAAGTTCGGCCACTTAAGACTTAAAACACCCCAAAACTAAATCTTCTGGTCTAAATCACCAGAAAATATACTTCATATGGTGGGAGAATTGTGTTTTAGTACGATACACGGCCAAACTTTCTTTCCTGCAAACTGTTTTCACGTTGTTTTCCAAGAAAATTCTTCGTGATTGTGGAACTGGTATTTCTTGCTAGAGTATTGCGAAGTTCGGACACGCAACCTACAGTGTGGCGCTGGTAAAAATTGGTGGCGCTGTTGCTCTTTCAGTAATTATAACAGACTTCATAGATCTTCGTCATTTTATTGACAAATATGTAAGTAATTTCTTGCACACGGGTCATTTTGGAGAGAAAATAACTGTAGCTTCGTACTTTTTGGTGAAATTTGGCTCTTCCTGTAGGTTTTCATGGTGAAAATCGTGTATTTCTTAGGGTGCCCGAACTTCGCAGTATGGCGAACTTCGCAATACTGACTATACTAGTAGTGCCTGCCATTCGCCTTATCTTCAAAACATGTAGACTATTCCAGTAAGGTGACTGTAATAGGCCTAATGATAAAAGCCAATTCATCGCATTTAGGCGCTAACCTAAATGTTAAAATAAGTAACTGTCGGACGAACTGTTGGGTAGGCTAATGCATTGCAGTATTAGTATTAAACCGGCATCGAACAGAATCGCGAAACAGGTACTTATGTTGAATTATAACTTGTCCAAAGCCAGGCTAAAGACGTTAGGCTATTGATTCCACTTTCCCTTTATTAATGAGAAGACGTGAGGATAAAATAACTATTTCTTACCAAGTTTTTTAATAATTAAACTCAAATCGACATCATTGCGCAAGGGATACATTGTTCATGATTCACATCTTTTCCGTTTTTGGTGCGAAGGGCCGATGTAAATCCGTCAATCTTACTGAATTTCGCGCTGCGGGTGCATACAACTATATGTAAATATCTCGGACAGTCAGAGGCGTGCATAAAGATTATCAACAGAACATATTTGTTTGGTTGAAAAAACAGTGCATGCAAGATTACTAGGAAGTCTCTCGTGGCTCTCAAACGTCTATGCTGGAAGGTCAGTGATTTTAAGGGCACTTGTTCTAAAGAAGGCAGCCATTAACACTAAAAGAAATACATAATTCGATATCAGATATAGTAAACTATTTAATGACTTTCTAAATCAACCAACTGTCCCACCGAAATTAAAAATATATATTTCAAATCAATAACATGTGAAGACATTTAAACACAATTTGATGATAAAACAAATTCGTATTTGTTACTGAAGGCAAAATGACAAACCAATACCTCACATCCAAAATCGATGCGCTTACAACATACAGAAAAACGAACAGTTTATGTTGAAATAGACATGGTATATATATATATATATATATATATATATATATATATATATATATATATATATATAAATAAACAATTGACCTCTAGGCTCTATATACTCAAAATATACATAATTCGTTAACTAAGGTTTATAAAAAACATTCTCGCGACGAAAAATTTCAACCTTTTCTTCATAATTAATACTTTTTTTCTCATAATTGAATTTTAATATAAAAATTTCGAATCGCTCTTCTATAGTTTTGGATTTTTGTAACAATATTTCTATCTTTTTCTCAATTATTCTACGTGCTACTCGCACCTCGAAATGTTAACTGTTCATGTCACAATTTTAGACGCTGTATGAAAAAATTCGAGAAGATGTATTAGCTTGAAATTTTGACCTTTCGTGTTGAAATATAAATTTGTTATTTTGGATTTTTGTTTAATTTTAAGGGGAAAAGATTTTTTTAATCGACTATTTAATTGCTGCAGTGAATGATCCACCATGTCCATGAAGTGTCTTCCTAGTTCGGGAAGCAGAGGAGGTGAAATATACTAGTGTTAGGAAGCTGGTCTATCTACTCCCCACCCCTCCCCCTCATAATCCCGTTTTCCCCTTATCCCAACCTATAAATAAACTTCCACTTTAGGTTAGAGAATCAGCTTGGCAAGAGCTACTTCTTACCAACTTTCGCGTAAATATAGTAACTAACATCCACTTGATTCTTGTACCGAGTCCGACAGCCTCGGATTGATCAAAGACTCCCCCCCCCATATCCCTTTCACTTTTTGATTTGGCAAGTTACACTCTTGTTGGTCTGTCGACTGTCTTCCTCGATGTGGCATATTGAGCTTTAGTTTTTAATTTAATGCCCTAGCTTGCTTTGTTCGACTGTTTGTTCTTCAACAACTTGATTAAACTCCCCATTGAAATCTGTATGGTTTGTCTTTTTCGTGTATCTGAGTCGATATACTGTATTGATTGCCATTGTAAGAGAATGGTGTGTTTGCTTTATAGGTAATATTAGACCAAACTTTTCATTATATATTTACAGTCTAGCTTTGCCTCCCCAACCCATATATATATATATTTCTCGATGGTGATTTGCTGTCTCGGTTTGACATACCTTGTTGCTAAGATCTTTACAATTTCAACTGCCGCTAATTTACTCCAAACGAGGTGTTTATACAGAGTAACACCTCAACAATATGTTTCTCTTAATTGTAATAGCAAAATCACAAACATCTAACTCAAGAAAGTTAAATAGAAATGTAACCTCCCAGTCCTTTATAGAGTGGATGTAATCATTCATTCAAATAAACTGTCATTTGCTTGTGAACTACTCTTCCAATCGTCAGTTGGATGGAGTTACTGACTCTTACCTGCAGTGCAAACTTCTTATATAAACAAGGAATAAATTGCAGTGCCGTGCTAAAAATACAATGACAACAATATAAACAGTAAAAGAACATCTTTAAATATTAGCTGATGACATCTCTCAGTGCAAGACTTGATCACGTGATTTGACGAAAGACTTGTACAGATTTAGTGATACAATCCGTATACCTGTCGGATCCCAGGATTTCGCGGAAGGAGTGCCGGGAGGATGGGGGGGGGGTCCGGGAAGTATATGGGGTGGAGGTAAATGTCTGTATATCGAAAGTAATACCAAAAATAGTGGCATCAGAAATATTATTGAAAGGAACTAATGCACGCACACATAACGTGCTAAAAAGTGGATAAGCAGTTTGCTAACAGTTTTATTTTATTTTTATTTAAAAAAATATACAGTGTACTTTGCTATCATCAAACTTATATGTTTGTAGATAGAACTAATTCTTAGTGTCACAAAAATGTCAGCGCGGGGCGTGGGAAGCACGGTGCGCTAAAAAGTTATGATCAAACTTATTATGTTTTTAGTTATAACTAATGTTTACTGCCACAAAAAAATCAAGGGAGGGTGGGGTGGGGGACTTTGGAGCGTGGTGCGTCACCCCTCCCTGCATACTTTCATCAAATATGAAACGAACACGTGAAGTGATACTTACGTTAAATAACCTTTATCACTACATACTTCGTTCGAAAGAAAGACATGGTATAGAGTTCTAAATATTCCCTATGTATGTTCACATTGTTCATTATTCAGTGTAACTTGTGCGTTGTAACTTTGTCATGGTGATTTTCAAGCCATATATATGAGATTCACATGTAATTGGACACCACCTCTGTCTAAATCACTTTTTAGTTACAACTACTTCCGGTTGATTGATTATAACTTGTGGGTTTTTGAGCGAAGTTAGACCAAATGTGGTAATTTTATATCCCACAAATTTCTTGAATCATGTGCAAAACGATATGCCCAATTTTATTATTTCTTAAAGTTTGGGCGGCTGAAGTTACCCCAAAACATTAGAACATTATTTATACATATATGTTTATGTCTCTCATTTCTACTACTTAGGCCTGCATACGATATTACCATCAGTGGAATTGGGTCCACCCAACTGCCTATTCTGTATAAAGAATAAATTGATTTCTTTCCTCGACTCGAACAATGAAATAGGCGGGTCCCCCCCCCACCCTCATTTTAAGATAGGGCATATATTCTGCATTGGCTTTACATATCCTAATAATACAATTGGAAAATACCATGCATACGTACAGCCCGTTCCCAATCTTCAATTAAACAGGCCGGCCGGCCTTTTTGGACACGTTATCGGCAGCGACGAGGGGGGATTTTGGTGACGCACAGCTCATTTATGTGGGGAAGAGGTTGGGGGATGAAAAAACACAGCCAAACTAAAATATGGAAACTAAATAGCGAGAGGAGAAGTTTAAGCAGTTGCGGAATGCGAGATTAGTAAACACTTTCAATATGGACTGTAGGCAGGAAGCAATTCAACAAAACAAGCTACCAAACAAGGGGAACATATATGATGTTGACTCCAGTGGGGAGGCAGGGTGCACTAGACCTCCCATACACCTTTCGAGAAGAGTTTTAGGTTTGCTCTTAATCTGATTGTGAAAGGCGACACAAACTTTACAGTGCAAAGACCAATTGTATACATGTGCCTATATACACATGTGTAAGTTATAGTAAACTCAACATGATCGGCTATGGAGCCATCATGGATTAACTGTGTAAGTTCAGAATAGTTTAATTAGGCCCATTACAGAAATATTACGACTGACACTGAGAACAGAGAAAGGCATCCCTATTTTGTAACCATTCGGCGTTCCTTACCACGTAATTTGCCTCAAACTTCTTTTGTATTCAAATCTCTTGATATAAACGGATTAGATTCTCCCAGTTCATCACATGTTGTTTGTCACTTGTATTGTAACCGTCTAAAAGTGTTCACAAGTTTAACAATGACTTAACTATTGGTTGCTTATATTTTATTGATCTTAGCCTAACACTTATTGTGACAAAAGATACTTAAGTGATCTTATCAAAATGTTTATTTGTAACTTTCTCCCAAATCCTTTTGAACAAGATTACCAAGTCCTTTTGTAAAGTAAGTCTCTGCCTAACACGTTAATACGGAAGTATAATTAAAAGAAACTTTGTTCAATCCGTGTGCACACGCATGATGAAGAAGGGATTATTCTTTACAAGCCAACTTAACCGCGATGAAATGATTACTCCAAATAATTGTTTGTTAAAACCCCTCCTGTTGGTTCATCGAATTCAATAAAGTAACCGATTAGAATCTCGCGTTTATAATACTTGCAAATTAAAAAGAGAGAAGGACGCGCCTCTGATATACACGTAACTTCTTGACAAAATTTTGTGACTTTGTTTAAAGAACTGTTTACATTACGTTTGATATCTAGCGTGTGTAGCGAGACAGGACTCTGTTTGATGTTCTGATTCTGGGGTGTCTATACGCCATCGAAAAGCAAACATTTATGCTACCGTTTCATCATCTCCATTGTGAACTCGTGATCAGGACAATATAACCAAAATCGATTTAATTAGAAGATGTCTTTTCAGTCACCATATGTATGCTCGGATTACATGCTTTTCCCTTTTCTTTCTTTCTTTTTGTAAGTTGTGAGGGTGTGTTTGTTATCAACCTATAGATTCATTCATTCATCACATCAGGACCCCATCTGTTCGAAGTTGTGATAAGCAAAGCATCGCAGAATGTGCTTAATTTGTGGATTTTTATCATCAATTGATTTTTTAACATCGTCTTAAAGCTAACAAGGAGAAGCTGGAGAAATTACAAATATAAAGAAAACTTGGTAAAAAAAATGGCAATGTTTGTTCTATAGCGGTGGAATTATAGTTCGGGAATCCAGCTACGGAGACGATGACGGTGATAGCTATAAGTAAATGTTAAGAATGTGAATCGCGCTCCGCCAGTTATTTATCTGTATGATCAATTCAAAACTTTTTACGTGAAACATTTGCTTTCTGTTCCACCGTACTGCCAGAGTACTGACCTAACGAGAGAAGTTTTGAGTATAAAGTTATCACAAATGGATACGCCATCAGTTGACAAGAAAATTACAGAGAGTTTTCTTTCGGGAGGAAACCATACGACGTTAGCCCAAGCCGATTCCACGAAATTACTGAAAGAAGAACCGTTCGGTAACAAGCATATCAGAGTAGTTAACAATATGTCGATGTTTATATCAGAAAATGATTATCCGATAGATTTAAGAAAAACTTTGAAATCAGAGCCTCACTTACGGGACCCGGACCTGACTGTTGCGGGAAGTCCCACTTCTTCTTTCAAACCACAGACTCCTAATGTTGGCAAGTGTCAACCCAAACGACACCGGGCCCGGACCCGTCATAACTACCAGAGACACCCCAAGCCCCCTTATTCTTACATCGCTCTGATTGCCATGGCGATCCGGGAATCGCCGACGGGAAGGATGACGCTAGCGGAAATCAACGAATTTCTCATGAATCGGTTCCCATTCTTTCGCGGTACCTACACGGGCTGGAAAAACTCGGTGCGTCACAATCTCTCGTTGAATGAATGTTTTCAGAAGATTTTAAGAGACCCCACCAGACCATGGGGTAAAGATAACTATTGGACATTGAAAGAAACAGCGGAGTTTGCATTCACCGACGGCATCTTCTCTCGTCGTAGGAGACGATCTAATGGCAAACCCGACGAAGATCCTCACCTAGTCGTGCCAAATCTTTCCGAGATGGTCGAAAACAAGATCAAGAGCAAATCTTTTCACATTGAGAATATACTTGGCAACCGGGACTCTGACGTCACCACGGCGGCTAATTCGACGGTGGATAGACCGCCGTCTCGCGGAGGGGAAACATCGTCATCACCTCCCATACAGGGGGAGACAAGCATCACTGGTAGGTCCTCGGCTGAGGACGTGCACGGGTGCATACCCGATAAGCCGTCAGTCAACCGGCAACTGTTACCGCTACAACGTGGCCAGTACGTTAATCCAGCCATCGCCCTCCAGATGATGTGGCAACAACGCCAGGCGTTACAACTTCAAGCCGCCGCGCAATTCAATCCGTTTGTGACTCAAATCGACACTGAAACATTCTTAAAGCATCAATCGCTTCAATTAAAAGGAAGGGTAACTCCTAACCCACATGGGTCACCCCTTCCACCGATGACGTCACAGTTTCCTCCGTTCTACCCAATGCACCCTATGGTACCTGCCGATCCAGCAATTCTCGCTTCTCTCTACGGGATGAAGATCGTACCAGTGTACCGATGACGTCAGTGAGTTGTTTTATATAGAATCAACATCTTAAATTGCCAAAAATCTCGTATGTATATATTACTACTTGTAAATAATTTTATATTTTGTCATTACTATGACCACCTGAATTTGTTTGGATTTCTTCAAACATCGGAGAGGTACCACAAAAAAAAAGGAAAAAAAAAAAAAAAGAGATAGAAATGTGCAACATTTTGTAGATAAACGCCTGCAGGACAATTCAGTAAACTGAGAAAGAATTTCTGTCTTTCTTCATTATTACCTATTATTATTGATTGAATTATAATTGATTTCGTTGGAACCATTCTTTCTGTTTGATTCCAGATAGTAACATGTGTTACTTGGTCATAATTGCCGTTAATATGACGTCATCGTTTGTTATCTTTGTGTTCGTACAGTATTCTTTCATATTGATTCTGCTATCACGTGTTTATTTCCTCTTCATGAATGTCACTACATCTCCAAAGATACTATAATTAATTCAAATCTCATTTACATGAAATATGACTGTGCATCTCAGAAGTATATTTTCAGTAAATTCATGTTACTTTCTTTTTATTGCATTTCTATATATGTCTTTACCATCAACGTTTCGGTCCCTGTATCTGTATATTATTTTTTCAAAATTGTAACTCTTCAATTATCTGCTACAAAGTTACCATTCCTTCTTTTTTTCTGCTTAGATCGTTAATCAGTGTTTACATGTTTCATATCAAAACAAATGTTTACATTTTTATATAAAAATAATAGGAAAAAATAGTTGGAATCTGCATGTGAACATTGTAACCTCAAATCAACAAATACTAAAATTAAACAAAAAAATGAATGGTTTCAATCGAAAGCTTTATGATCAAGTCACAAAGATTTAAAGATAATAATAAATTCGGTGTTTCAAATTAATCTCTTATGGACATCGGGTGGGGTGCATGGGTGGGTGGAGGGGGGGGGGTAGTTACACGACTGCATATTAAAACAAGGACAAATTCTCCAACGGCGGAAGTGGCATAACTGTCGTATAGTTTTAACGCGAGTAACCATTTCTATTTTATATCTAGCACATTTTGGGACGCTGCTGTAACGTATATACATCAGCATAGAATGTTTAATCATTTTTTTTATCATGTTGAGATTTTCGTGTTTAATATAATCGGAAATGTAATGTGCCCATTATACTTGTTTATTTTCTTCGCCATGAGACATTACCATAAACCAGAAATATTATTAAATCTTAACTAATCAAATGAGAAACACATGATAAAGTACGCAAGTGCGGTTTTCAATCGATATTATGCCACGAAATACAACAAGCTTAATGTATATGTCTGTATGTGATCTCGTCAAGGAAGAATTATTGTTTCAATCGTATATTGCTCTTTAACTTAAAGGAAACGAAAATTTCCAAAGAATATGTTTCTTAATTGCAATTTATTCAATTTTGGATTCAATATTTAATGAGGTGTAAATGAGGCTACCATGGAAACCATATAGTGTAGAAAGTAAAGGAAGAACAATGTTGGTATTATATATATATATATATATATATATATATATATATATATATATAATATCGATTTTCCAACTCATTACGATTTTCATTTATATATATATATATATATATACACACACACACATATATATATATATATATATATATATATATATATATATATATATATATATATATATATATACACATATATATATATTTATATATAATTGTTTTTATGGAAATTACGGTTTTTACGGTATATACCTATGCCGAAACTGAGAATTGCTGGTTAATTCCGTCTCTGAGGATAAACATAACTTCATGAAAACTTTTATCGAGAAGTGAGGGGAGGTGGGGCAGAATAGAGGAGAGACTGACAAACGACTTCTTCGTGTTCCCATTTGAATTTATTGCCATCATTTTTATTAAAAGTTATCATATTGGAAAAATAATGAAATAAAGTAAGAATAATTAAAGAAATAAGTGACATTGTAAATATTTAAAGTACTATTATTCGCGAGAATATTGTTTTTAACGAACTGCAAACATGTTATTTGGATCCACAAAAAAAATCTCACGTTTTCCGATTGATATTTTATGTTGTTTGTGCATTGATGGGACGTATGCTAAGTCCTTGGTATTCAAACGTTTTTGATTTTTGTCCTCAAGTTTCCCCCTTCATCACCTTAGCGACACCTCCAATGACGTATGCTGTAGCCTGGGAAAGGGGCCCTATCGGGTAAGAGGTATACCCCTTACATTTGAAAATAAAAACCTTCAGTTGGTTAATACCGGTAGTGCTTCTGAGTAGCAAAATGGTGTTATACTTTGCAATTCCTGAAAGAAGTAATTTATGATCAAGAATGTCCCCATTTTTTTCCCTGCAACTTTCGGCGATGAAGTTTTGGCCACCCTTTAAAAGAGTCGTGACATAGACTACCCGTATGTTCAACTATTCCCGCCACTGTGAATAATTGAGGGGGTAATTTCTCAACGCACAAACTCTTTCTCTCTCGGTCATCACTCTCAAAACTTGACATAACTATGTATACACAATTAGCCAGTGTTAGAAAAAAACGTATGCAAAACTACTTTTACTAATGGTCACGAACGATCCACCCGGATGGGCGGGGTAATTCACTGCATATTAAAACACGAGGCTATTTATTAGGCTGTTTATTCTACACTGATCTTCAGCCCCGTTGCCAAGTATCAAAAAAAGTATGACGTCACCTATAAAAGGTGAAAGGTCATAACAGATGAAGTTCCAGTCATATCTGCCTCGATTTTGAGGAAGCAACCAAAAACAAACACGTAGAAAAACAGTCGTTTTGGTAAAAGTCGAAAGTGAAAACTCCTCACACAAATACGTCGTTAAAGCTGATTGGTCGGTAGCCTACAAATTGGGCAAAGTGATTGGTCGTTAACGTTAATGTAACTCAATGACGTCACACATAACGCGCTGCTTAAAGTAAAAACGGAAACAGGATCTCGTCAAACGCACATCATTTCATATTGACCTTACCTGTTTACTAAACAATATCGAGAGACAAAAAAAAAATCAAACATTATAGCAGCTGTGACGTGTATGGCAAGTCCATGCGCTATTAAGGGCCCTCTAATCGAGTCCGGCCACCATGGCTATATCCCACTGACTCCCCTGTCTCCAGGCCCGGCTGTCTATAACCCCAACCTGATAGTCTCCGGCAGGGATAACTTGAAAAGGGCCGGGTCCCGCGTGATCTTCAGAAACACCAAGAACGTGTGCCGGGTATGATGTTATTCAGAGACAAAATCTCCAAAGACGCGAAGTGACGTATTAGCCTGATTTACATATAGCCTGCATTACCTTAAATATATGGATCATAACACGGCGACCTGCTCAGAGGTTTGAGCGCGATATTTATCGATTTATAGTGACAAAACTGGAGCCCATTGGTTTGTAATGAGCTCCCAAGACGATGCCAATGAAAGTATTATGATACGCTGCCATGGTAGCCACCTAGTTGAAACTTACATAACATGAGCCCTCCGGTTTTGGAGTTTGCGAAACATCTTTTTCAACCTGGAAACTTCATTGATATTGTGACCTTTGACATATTACGCTCTTATTATTGGACGTGATTGCTTTATACAATCCATAGTACACCAAGTTGGCGTTTTACATGATTTTATACGCTGTTAACTTTTAAAGTATGATAAACTATGTATACACAGTTTGGGGAGCTTAGGCCATATTGTCATTTTTGGCATTATTAAATGTAGTACTTCTTGTACTGTGCTGTGTCTGTAGTATAGGCCTAACAATTGTAAAATGTATGCTAACAACTATCATGCAATCAAAGCCTACATATGAATGAGATATTTACAGTGCATCTATACTAGTTTCGCAAACCCTGTATTTCTACACACTACGCATGTAGATAATGTAGCATCAGCAACAACAAAGAAAAAAAAACAACGTTTTTCAAACGTATATTCCTACACATCTTTTTGCTGCTGACGGCGAGATTTCGCCCTGGTCTCCCAAAGAGGATCGTACACCATATCCGTTCCGATCTTCACAAAGCCCTGTGGATGAGAAACAGATATATCAACAATCACATACAGACGGGAATAATACACACACACACACCCCACCACCACCCCCCACCGGCACACACGCATATATATATATATATATATATATATATATATATATATATATATATATATATATATATATATATATATATATAAACTGAATTCTACTTTCCTATCCCGTCCATTGTAAAGCGCGAAAACACTCTCCATTTGATACATACCTTGCCTTGCGTTAACTCTGGATTTTGAAGGCTGTATTTGTCGAAACTTGGCACAGGTACGCCAGCAGCTCCCATATCTGTAAATAATTCAATATTTGAAGTTATAAATAAAAAATTTCTTTTACCGAGGTAAATGAAGGAAGCTTTACACAAGCTTTAGACAAAGCATACTCTCGGGCATTCACAGTTTGGGCTTTTTGGAAGGAAACGTTTTTTTATATTTTATTTTTATAATTATTGTTTCTTATTGAGAAGACCACGCACTGCAGGTGCACTAACCATGTATGATATAAACAACAAGCTATATGAGATATATACATACTAATACAAACAAGCACGATCGCCTCTCGACCTTCTAGCTTAGCAATGGTACTGTCGTAGTTCATTCCCTCCTGACTGATTTTACATTACGTGTATCCCGTATAACCAGTTTGTAGTTATGAGCTAACGTCGTCGTCATCGGTGACGTAATTGTTATGTGTTCACAATTTTGATGTAGCGTGTTGGAGCCAGGCACGAAGCCAAAGTTCGAATGGGGTGGTGGGAATGTTGGCTGCTGTCTTTCCTGAGAATACCCCCCACTCCCCCACACACAGACATGCCCGTCGTGGTCACGGCTCTGATTGGAGCTGAGCGTGATGGGATTCCGGGGCTTCGTTGATGTGCTAAAGTTCTTCCCGGACAGGACTACGTATATAGGCCTACAGACTAGATGCCGGATGCCATGCAATTGAGAGTATTTCTTACCGTTTATCTTTGGTATGATGAACATCTTACAAGCAAGCTGGAACTTCAATCTCAACTTATCAATCTAAATAAGAAGAAAATGATTTCAGATGTCGGAGAATTAACAACTCAAAAAATACAGTTTAAAAGAAGGCAAATTTGTTATCCACATCCTCCCATTGTTTCTTACAGATAACGTTTTCCCTCTTTAGCTGCCATTACTAGAAGAGTACTCAGTGGCACATCTGAAATATATATATATATATATATATATATATATATATATATATATATTGTTATCTAACATCATATGCTATGTATACCGGTGAACGATAATCAACGGGCACCCAGTATATGCTAGATTCAAAAGCTGTAGATTGTTCTCAACTATATCTTTAGGGATATTATATTTAATTTTTATGATCGATAATATTTCTCGTTAGACTCGCAAAGTATGGTTTACTTTGTGATGACTCACTGAACGGGGTATCATCTCTTATAGTCTTTGCGACGAAGTTCTATAGTATACAGTTTTTCCTGTCGCGTTAAATCGAGGGCGCTATACTTCTTTACTTGAATAGCTTGTAGTCCTTATTGCACTAGAAATTTTCGAAGGTAGATAATACGGGTGGTGTACTGCAACGTAAGTTGGCTATACATACTACAAAACGTAAATACACTGTCTTGTAACAAGCCTTTAACAGTAGCATAAATTGCAATGGTTTATTGGGTGAACTATAAATAATTACGTCCCCCTATATTTAACTGAGCTAGGTATATTTCTGTACTTTATGTTAGCATGATTATATTGATAAAGAACGCTGCTCAAAATGGTACCAATTCATATTCAAATTTCAAATGAATGATAATAACGTTGGCCCTATTTGTATCATGTAGGTTTTTATCTATTACCTTGAAATCTTTAATGGCGGTCCGAAGCAGCCGCAGATCAGCACTGAAAGAGATTATATGGTTGAACGGAAAATTAGTTGCCAAAAACAAATAACTCTTTTCTTTTAACCTTGATGTCAATTAATACTAAATATGGACCTACTTCCAAACCCTCAACACCAACCCTGTTACCATTCTCCCCGACCGACATCAGTGTTTATGTGTTGGTTGTCAAAATTCGGCGTTTTCCAAACCAAACCATTATTGTTCAAAGTCTAAGGCATGCACTGACTGATCATCGAACAAAAGCATTCGTTTACATTTCTCACCTCACGAATCATAGTTACTGAGTTAATTCTATAATACTTTTAAGTCATTTGAAACATTTCCGTCGCCTAGACACTTTTCACACATCATACCAATCACCTGCGAAAGCAATTTCAGAAAAATTTCAACAAATGTCACATTTTCATATTTGGAATGAACCTTGACTACTCAAATTGATAAACCGCATCACTATGAGATTTGTATGTCTAATCCAGTGTCGAGGATTGGCTTAAACTCAACCCAAGAAACTATACTTAGAACCAATCATCTTTGATGTTAAGTTGTTGTAGGAATCATATCTGTCGTCCAAGGTATACCTGACATAGGATGAGTTCCATGTCAAACTTGATTGCTTGAATCCGAGCTTAGCGCTTAACTTCAGGGTCTGAAATGTAAGATGATAGAAAGACAATCGTCACGACCGTAACCAACTGTCTGCCGAATGCCCACTATAGAATAATAGAAATATATATATATTGCTGACTCCATGGACAAATGAACTTGAAAGAACACTTACACTCAACAAAACTTGACAATATGAAGAACGATAACTAAATATGTACATGATACCACGCACAATATGTATTAGTAGACTCACAGCTTCGAGAGTGAACAGATATGCGAGGGTATTGTTCGGTTGAATGACGTAAGCGGCTACGTCACCAGTCACTGTTGCTCCGACTTTGTCTGGAGTAATACTAACTAAGGGCGGTTGGGTTGTGTTTAAGTTCAGCTGCATCATCATATCCGGGTATAACTTGGCGAGCTAAAAAGAGAGGGAAAAAAAGGGAATTAGAATTAATATAATTTACATAGTCTACATGTCACGTGATTGTTACGCATTTAATTACTTATGACGTAAGAAAGGAAACTGTGTAAACTGATTACAACATTTGTTGGTTATAGTGCAATTAATATTGTTCTATACTTTGTATGGAAGTGTCTTTTATCATTTCACTCCTTTAAGATACTTTTAACGAATGGGTTAAATTTAACTGTAAACGTGTATTGATCGAGCGAGAATTTACTAAGTATGTACGCGCTCTGCTGTGAGGGAGGGAGGGGAGGGGGAGTGTTTACTCAGTGTGTAAGCGCACTGCTGGGGGTGTGGGAGGCAATGTTAGGATCTCAGTCATAGCTATTAATTGATATATAATTTGCTACTATCCTGTAAATATAGCTAAGCATAGTATGAAGAGGTAACACAATTAATTTATTGAAAGTTTATTCGGTGATTTGTTTCGAATAGGTTATTGTTATCCCCTTCGCCTCCCTCCTTTTTCTTGTGTTCTAATTTTGATTAATGGGGGGGGGTGGCAAAATATCGGAGGCCCTGGGTCAGGATCCATTCGGGCCCTGTGGTTAATCCGGCCCTCGCAAAATATCTCAATAAGTGTTAAACTGTGATTCCATATTACAAGTTGTCTGATGCTGGTATAATCTAATGTTGACAGTCCGTTCAAACAAAATATCACTCGAATCAGAACCTCTCACAATATTTTTTTCCATTAGCGGCTGTTCAATGATTGCTGTGATTCAGCCTGCATCTTTTATATATCTGTTACCCGAATGTAAATTATCGCAATTTATTGAAAACAAGGTGAGACATTAATGATGGTTATAAAATCGACTGAAACATTTCTGTTAATTTAAGCACCGAAGTTTTAAAATGTAGATTTACTGCAGTCTTATACCGTAAACAACTTAAACGGCCAGTAAAAAGTTTTAACTCACAGTTAAAACTGGGTCATATCCTATTTATAAATATGTATTTTCATATTTTTATTCTGGATTTTAGTCAACGTAAACTGAAAGTGTACCGAAACTAAATATCTCGGAGAAGGCTAAGTATTGCAACATGCAGAAAGCAGGCCAGAATAGGGATCTACTTACCTGAGGAATGAGAAACTCAACTGCAAACTCTGAAGTGTTTAAGCTAATCTTACTGCTTGGTGGAACCTACAATGGGAAGTGAGTAAACATGTCATAAATTGAGGATCATTCTTGTTTCTCCCGAATATACTGACAAGTCTTATAACTCTCACCGATGCAACTTTAAACTTGACGAAACATTTCCCTACGACCCCAGAGCATCTTAAAGGATATTCCGGACAAAAATACCTTTTATTGATTTATTCTTGATACTTGATACATTTATAATGTTTTCTTAGATGTCAATGTTAACAACTTCATCAAAGACACTTTTAGTAGGTATTTTTTCCCCATAAGATATCACAACGAAAAACCCTGAAAAACTACAACAACAAAATAATTAGAACGTGGTTTTGACCTAAAGAAAAACAAAGAAAGAAAGAAGAAAAGAAGTCAAATTTAGCCAAAGAATAACCCATTTAACTGTCTGATATTTAACTCTAGTAAATATCTCAGAATCACATGTATGTACCTGCAGTCACTAGTATACTTTGCAAACTGGCAGCACATTACTGTCTGATCTATATATACATATATATATATATATATATATATATATATATATATATATATATATATATATATATGTATATATATATGTATATATATATATATATATATACACACATATATATATACACACATATATATATATATGTATATATATATATATATAAATAAATATATATATATATATATATATATATGTTTATATATAGTAAAGTATACTCTAGTAAATGTCTCAGAATCACATGTACGTACCTGCAGTCACTAGTATACTTTGCAAACTGGCAGCACATTACTGTCTGATCTATATATATATATATATATATATATATATATATATATATATATATATATATATATATATATATATATATATATATATATATATATATATATATATATATATATATATATATATATATATATATATATAGCAGAATTGAATAAGCTATAGTTATTTTTTATTGTTGTCATGAACATAAAACTTAAAACAATCACCATCTGTATATTTGACCTTTTCAGCAAGGAAAGAAATACTTAAACTGATGATATTGAAAGTCAGTTATGAAATGTCATCACATGATTATTAAAAGAACAGAAAGTTAAAGATATAACCATGAATTTCTTTGAAATGAAACAGCGAACAATACTTACTACATCTTGTTTAACATATGTATAATATTATACTGGGAAAGAAGCCTCAATTCTGAAGGACATATCCAGCACTGTTAGCAACATAGTCATATTGTGCGTGTGTGTGTGTTAGTGTATACTTACTTTATCCTGTGTAACGTTATACTGAAAGAAGCCCGTATTCTGAAGGACATATCCAGCACTGTTAGCAACATAGTCAGTCATCCACATGAACACCATCTTGGATTGATCTGGATCGCTTGGAATTGTGGGTATCTCATAGGGTGCCTCTGTATGATTTCCTTTCTGGTAGATTTCACCCTTGATGAGATAATTGAAACAAATCGTCACTTTAAATAAAAATAATCTGAAAGTGGTTCTTATGAAATACATGAGATGGGATTACCTTTCTGTTCATATACTTATTATCAAACATTTATTTGACTGAAAAAAAGATTAATAATATCTTGGTAACCATAAGTTACACAATTATGATAACCTGATATTTGACAGCTACCGATTTATTGTGAATATGCCCGAAACAACAACCTCAGTATAGGACACGTATATATGAGGACTAGTTAAATATGTTTATAAAAAAAATCAGTTTATTTACCTTGTGTGATGTCGTCAAGGTAACGTCAAAAGTCGGTGACGTCACCAGAGAATAGTCGATCTCGGCTTTATCAGTTATAGAGGCAACGACTGTAGGAAAGTATATGCCAAAGATAACAAAAGAGAAAGTGAACCAAAAGCTTGTCTATTTCAATTATTTTAGGTTTATGGAGAGAGTTTTATCAATCCAAAGCATATAAGCCTCATATAGCCCTCACTAATTGTTATATTGATTGAAATAGGCCTATGTGGTAACTCGACTAAAGGATGCTTACTAATTCTTACATATTCTTCCGGGGTTGCGCATTAAACGAGGTTTTAACAAACTGTTTTATTTATTTATTTATTACATATCGAAAGGAGTTCTCATTAACTAACGTAATTTATTTGACATGATATATAATTACACCTTTTTGAAACTGCATGAAACTGCAACTTACTCTGAATATTCGCTACTTCCTCGGCTAGGTCCGTATTGACCTCGTTAATCACTGTTTGACAAACCTGTGAAACATAAGTAATAATCATTTTTTGTTTCATTTGCTGATGAAGAAAATATTATCTAAGTTGCCGTTTTGGTATGGTATATATCAACGACAAATAAAATCAATTGATGAATTGTGTTAATAGTGTATATATATACTGTTTCTGATTATTACCGATGTATGGTTTGCGAGCATGGATGTCTGTTATCACTTCCATTGTGTCTGCTAATTTTAAATATAAAAGGAGTCTCGAAATATATAACGCAAAGTTGAACGAGGGAAAAATGCGGATTTTCGTCATACAATGTCACTGTAACATGGGTTGGATGCGTCGTTTAGAACACTAATGTAAGGACTCGCTCATTTTTTTTCTCCAAAGAACGTCAGACTCAACTACAACCAGTGGCGTGCGCAATGCGATGGGGTGAGGGTAGGGGCGGGCGGGCGGGCGGGCGGAGGGAGACCGCCACATCCATCGTCAATTAGGGGATATTTTGCAATCATTCGAAAGACGAATACAACCCACATCTACGGGTCCATGGCCACATCAGGCGCGGGCGCGGATCCAAGGATCGCTGGCGGTATTTTCTACCTCCTCTCTTGCTTCAGCCTCACACAAAAATTCCAAAGTGGTTATTAAAAACAACAACAACAACAACAGGAATCAAGTAGACAGCAGTACCGATTGATGGAGTCTGCGCATTAAGAGGTACTTTGCATTGATACTGATCTAGTCAACAAACTGTTAATACTATATCGTAAAAAACTTACCTGGTGGTTCAAGGTGTCTTGTATTTTGTCAGCGATTTCGGAGTCAAACAAATTGTACAGCCAACTTTAATAGAAAAATAGAAAAAATAACGAAATTAATGTTAAATCGATACTTTACTTTTCGAAATTCTGTCTTAAGCCATTTCCTATAATGATGCTTGTAAGGAGACGGACGTTAGCCAGGCTTCATAGCGTCATCATATAATATGTTACTACAGAAGTACACAGATAACATTTCTATATGAATACCTATTATGAAGAATTCTGTTTATTCGACATTAAAAAAGGGTTAAAGGCTCTCAAACGCTCCTTTCACCACATGCAGCTACATCGATAATGACGCCCGTTCCTCGATCTAGAGTTAAATTAATCTTTAATGTTAATCATATTGTTTTATCAACTTTTAATCACTCTACCTAACAGGTTCATTTAATATTATACAAACTAAGGGAACACTCACGTCTGATTTTGTAATACAATAAACAGAAGTTATAGGGGGCTTTAACAATCTTGGTTTTGTGATTGATTTTTCGTTGACCTATGTATAATAGTCTGTTAATGCTAGGCTACACAGTTCAGTCACTTTGATTGACGAGCTTCTCTTGCTGAAAGAGTCATTCCTCAAAAACTGAATGTCAGTGTTATCGAATTGCAACATGCGCTAATGGAAAGCTGTTTTACTGTTCTTTTTTGGTGAGGTTATGAATGTGACAACATTAACAACATAAACCATATATCTATTCAATATTTGAACTAGTTAATTAATGACAAACTTTGACAGCATGGATTGCATATATAGGTTATGTTATATTTCCTGGGGCTGTCTGCTGTAAATTGGTAAAGATATGGTTTAAATGATACTGTTTGGAATGTTATAGTATAAGACGCATTTTAAACAAACCTTGCACCTCCATGTAAAGTTATGTCCACCCTTCCAGCATAAAAGGCACAATCATTAGATGAGCTGTAAACTGTCGGACGTCCGGTAGCATCCACTCCTGTCAAACATAAATTAACGGGGCGAAAATATCTGGTAAGCACTTAAGTTCTAAGGCTTCTTTTTCGTTTGTCGTTTTCAGTTTTTTATGAAAATAAATATTTACATATTCTAGCTCCTTACTTAGCTGGCGGTACTCTACAATATAATCATATTTACAGGTTCGGTTGGGTGATTCTACGACTTTATTACCTTGCAGAATATCCCCTCACCCCACCCGCTCCTACCAGTCCTTTCCTTGTTCCTCCTTATTCAGGATAATGTCCTCTGGCAACTTCCTTAGAAATTTCAAAATTCTCTATAGACGTATTCTACGTATTCTATATATACGCATTCTACGTATTCTCTATAGACGTATTCTACGTATTCTATATAGACGTATTCTACGTATTCTCTATAGACGCATTCTACGTATTCTCTATAGACGTATTCTACGTATTCTCTATAGACGTATTCTACGTATTCTCTATAGACGTATTCTACGTATTCTAGACGTATTCTACGTATTCTATATATACGCATTCTACGTATTCTCTATAGACGTATTCTGCGTATTCTCTATAGACGTATTCTACGTATTCTCTATAGACGTATTCTGCGTATTCTCTATAGACGTATTCTACGTATTCTATATATACGCATTCTACGTATTCTATATATACGCATTCTACGTATTCTATATATACGCATTCTACGTATTCTCTATAGACGTATTCTACGTATTCTCTATAGACGTATTCTACGTATTCTATATAGACGTATTCTACGTATTCTCTATAGACGTATTCTGCGTATTCTCTATAGACGTATTCTACGTATTCTATATAAACGTATTCTGCGTATTCTCTATATACGCATTCTACGTATTCTCTATAGACGTATTCTACGTATTCTCTATAGACGTATTCTACGTATTCTCTATAGACGTATTCTACGTATTCTCTATAGACGTATTCTACGTATTCTCTATAGACGTATTCTACGTATTCTCTATAGACGTATTCTACGTATTCTATATATACGCATTCTACGTATTCTATATATACGCATTCTACGTATTCTCTATATACGCATTCTACGTATTCTCTATAGACGTATTCTACGTATTCTCTATAGACGTATTCTACGTATTCTCTATAGACGTATTCTACGTATTCTCTATAGACGTATTCTACGTATTCTCTATATACGCATTCTACGTATTCTCTATAGACGTATTCTCTATAGACGTATTCTACGTATTCTCTATATACGCATTCTACGTATTCTCTATAGACGTATTCTACGTATTCTCTATAGACGTATTCTACGTATTCTCTATAGACGTATTCTACGTATTCTATATATACGCATTCTACGTATTCTATATATACGCATTCTACGTATTCTCTATATACGCATTCTACGTATTCTCTATATACGTATTCTACGTATTCTCTATAGACGTATTCTACGTATTCTCTATAGACGTATTCTACGTATTCTATATATACGCATTCTACGTATTCTATATATACGCATTCTACGTATTCTATATATACGCATTCTACGTATTCTCTATAGACGTATTCTACGTATTCTCTATAGACGTATTCTACGTATTCTACTTCATCCCATAACCATTTACATCAACACAATATAGGACGTCCGTGGTACTCTGTTATCAGCGAAAACTGTTCATATCTCAAAATCAGACTTTGGCGTTTACTCTGCAGGGAGGACGAGAAAAGGGCCCTGGTTTCATGTAACAGGGACATTTTGACCTTTATTTGTCCTTACCTATTTCAATGGTTACATAGAGGGTTACATCAGAAATCCAAACGTCAAAGCTGCCAGAATCAGATACTGGAATACTGTTAAATGAAGTATAAATATAACTTCACAGGCACAATTGCATACCAAAACACATTGCATGTATTTCGGGAAACTTTATAAGTAATAAAATAATAAATTACCACAACTTTCAATATAGATTTTATCCCGTGTTATGGAGGCGGGGTGGGTGGGGGACTTCTAAATTTCCCTCGAAGGATTTAGGTAGGGACACGAACATTTATTGCTGGACTAGAGAGATCCTGGGGCGTCGAAGGCGACTCCTATAGAGGGGGTGGAGTGGAGTCAGAAAGTGAAATTGTGCAATCTGAGGCACATTTAAACGAAAATTAGGTTTATGATAGGTTTCAAAATGTGCCAGGTTAAAAACGGTGTGCACCCCGCCCTCATTTAACAACTGAACTTTAAAACAAATAAAATCTCACAACTGAAGGTTTTCCAGAGGTTGGGGGACTTTTTAAGAAAAAGTCGCCCAGGACAGAACATGGGCACGAAAACCAAACTACTGAACGACTGATCCGCTTCTAACCCCAGTCCCCTTGCATCGGGACTGTGACTGTGGGATATACCCCTTCCCTCTTTTGAGCGCACCACTGGGCAGAATTTGCAGGGGGTGTGTGTGTGCATATGGGACCTTTGCCTAACCTATTGTTTAAACTGCCTGCAAACTTATTGTATGGTGTGATTGGAAGTACCAAATCCCCGGTTCACGTGCCTAAAGTCATCGGGACAAAAAAAAAATCCCTGACATCCCGGGGCCAAGAGTCACCCAAACTATTGACCATATAGTTTCCTCTTATTGAACATTCAAGCTACTATCCAATGAAATTACCCGCAACACTGTTTATGCTAATTAGGTATGATAAATAGCTGTACGCAAGGCCTATATACGAGTCGTGATAAACACGTTAGCATGATTTGCCTGCATATATACATGTGAGCATGGGAAGGATAATTGTAACAAATATGCACAACACCAAAAGAGGTCATTACATGAATTCATTTGGAAAAGTAGAACCCATTTACAGACATATACGTACCAACAACATGATACTTACAAGCTATCTAGTTTGTAGCGCCAGTCTCCGTGAAGAGAGATACTGAGACCGCTCGCTGAGACCTTGAGACCAACATCGGTCACGGTAGAGATGGACGCAGACGGAATATCAAACCTGGTCACATGGATACTATATGAGAAAAAATACAGCAAGATAACAAGTTCAATTAACAAGCATGGGTGCTACATGATGTCTGGATCAGAACTCCATGTCTTTCACGTATATATTAATGTCGCGTCATTGTGGATCGAGGATATTAGTAGAGATGGATGCAGACGGTATATGAAACCTGTTAACATGGATACTATACAGGAAAGAAAATATATTCGGACTTATTCATATGTGAGATGTAGAGGCATGATGTGGGGGGGGGGTAGGTGGGAAGGGGTCGGTCGTGCAGGATGGGATTCGGGAAGGGGTTGGATTATTGAAGGCAATACTTCGTGTTATAGTCATATTTGACTTGAATTTACTGTAGGAGGAGCTTGCTTAAGGACCCCTGTATCCCCACCCCTCCCCCCCCCCGGCTACATTCTTTAAACCGTTAACGCTGGTGGGGTTAGACAACTCGTCGTCGAAGTTCAACAACGTGATAATCGGCATGTTTTTAATGTTACCTAGTGAGAATTTAAGAGAATAATGCCGCATAGTTTTGGCGGGAATTACAATTATAGAGACGGCTTCAATGTGTAATTTATATGATTACGTTTACGCGGGACACGATACATGCTCGCGGTACATAAGGCAAAGTAATGCGTGGTTCAGCGGTTAGAATGTCCGCCTAACAATCCGGTTAGTTTTCCGTAAACAAAATTCCTCCAGGAGCCAGATTCTCTTGACCTATTAAAAAATCACCGCAGTGCAGTGATGAAAGCGTAGTCTTCCGTGGATTTGGTATTTTTGGTTTGTGAACTTGGGAAAGGGGTTGTGATTTCGAATGGGGTGCCTTTGCCTACCTCAGTATTTGAGAAAGTGGTCAGATGCCGGGGTATACACTCTCGTCCATCTAATGGGGACGTTAAATGGCGGTCGGTGGAGCAGGAATGGGAGTAAATTCACACCCCTGCCTCGTTATCCTCTGAACACTTATCAATAAGGGAAGGCTTGAAATAAGACGGTGTTCATTCACGAAGACTAACACGGATAGGGTCTCAAGTAAGCTACTGTATAGGCTTCCTGATCTTTGGGTCTCTAAACTAAACTAAACTAAAACCCTACACTTGTATTTGCATTGGAAACTTCAGACTTTTCAGAACGCATTCTTTGGATTCGAATTTCAGAGTTAAGAAGTCAAATGCTGCATTGTGAGGCATATTTATACTATAGGTCTATATAATAAGGTCTAAACGCAATGTCGTGTTAATCAATAATTTTGAATTTAAAAAAAATGAACGTTTCGCCCCCCCCCCCCCTCCCCCCTCCCCCCACTGAACGTGCTTCATTGACAGGAGGCAGGTGACAGATGCCACTTTCCTTGTGCACGCAACTGGGAAAACAAAGTTTGATTAAGAGGGGTGTGCCCTTGTCATGAACGATTTCTAATTATAATTTTACTCGTTTATTAATCGCCAAAAAGATTCTCGTTTGAGAAGAGAGGTATCATGAGGTTTAATCGGGGCTCTCGCCTGCTATGTCGGAACCCTCTCTCTTACCACGCTTGCGTCAGATGATCCGACTGTTTCTAAGATTCTTCAAATGTGTATTCATATGTATATCTTACTTGGTTAACGAGTATCTGATAGTGCCAATCACAACATCTGCACTGCCTGATTGGTCAGGTATGGTTGCCTTGGAAATCTCCTCTTTTAGTTTACGTACTCCAACATCACTTACTGCAAAGGAAAGTTTTAAATTATATATATATACATCTATATAAACACATACATAATAAACAGGGTTAGGGTTAGTTATATATATATATATATATATATATATATATATATATATATATATATATATATATATATATATATATATATATATAGATTCATCACTTGTTACTAAAAAAATAAAAGTAATAAAATCTCTGTGACATCCAAAATACAAAAATATAAAGTCATTTTTTCATTCTCCTAATCCAATGAGTAATGATAAGACACCTCTTTAAATTCATGCTTGCTGAAAATGATGACATATTGATACAGATATACTCGAACCCCTGGAACCTAGCTCCAAACCCCACCCCATCCTGTCCCTCTCAAAATACTCTCAATGAGCAGTATACTAGTGACCGTTCCAACTCATTGTAACAAGAACTCACCCCCCCCCCTCCGGTCCCTTCTCTCCCCTGTAGATATTCCGAATGAACCTCAATTTCAGCAGGAAAATATGTCTGGCAGCACAAACAGTATATTTCCATATCATCACCTTTCTAAATAAAACCAGGACCAGTAATGTATGTCAAGAGATCACACATACTCCATAGCATGATATATATATATATATATATATATATATATATGTGTGTGTGTGTTATGTCAGACTAACATTGAACTAACACATACAGCTAAGCAAAATCAAATATTATTTATTTATTTATTGGGATATCATCAATGTAATGTACTTTCACATGCATGATATACAAGTCCGGGGGTTTAAATATGCAAGTATGAACGTTACTCAGACTATAGAGCCAAACTGGCTTCAACTAGTTTTAACTATAGGGAAGTGTCAGTGATACATCCATGGTCAACTTAAGTTGTCCTGTCTTATAAATCATGTGTTCTATATAGATTTTCAACTATTCTTCCGCTAGTAGTGTATAAATGTCAAATACTTCACTCAGTCTAAACATATAAACACAACGGCAATTATCCTTTCCCATCCATAGTAGACATCAAACTCCACACTACGAAGCAGGAAGCGATTAACGACATCAGATATATCGTGTCATGACAACTTTATGTATTGTAACGTATTGTATTGTAATTTACACAAAACTCCAACCTTGAACTTTTACTTTCTCCGATTTGTAACTGCCAAACCTGTGCCTAGACTCATCTTCACGGATGCTATTCAGTTACACTTCACCTCGATTACAATCCTTTCCTTCCCCCTCCCCTCCCTCAATAAATATGAGAAACACCATGTAGTAAATCGACGCTCAAGATTCTGATTACGGCGTTTAATAAGAAAATATAACCACACCTTAAAAGTTATATGACTCGTGTTTGAGAGAGAAACGGTCCAAAGTTATCGTTTTAATCTATTGATTACACTAGTCAGTTAATACTTACAAAATCGGAGTCCAGTGGGTGTAATGCGGGCCTGGAAGCCTGTTTTCACTGCCAACGAGCTCCCAAGAAATAAGATGATCACGATGAAAATATGATACATTGCCATGGTAAAGTCGTAGGCGTATATCAGTACTTTCTAGACTGACAGTAGAACGTTCAATGATTCTTGTATATCGATGTCACTTTCATTCTATAGTTTATATGTATATTTCCGCAGAGAGGAAACACGAATAACGAAAATAAAAGCAAGCTTGCAAATTGACACAATGCATAGTTATATATAACTGGAACTTTTACTTGCATAAGAGAACTGTCACGAGAAATGGTCAACAAGCGCACCACCCCCCCCCCCCCGATGAAGGAAGTTACTCTTAATATAAAATGTACATAAGTTGTTCAGTTTTCGCTGCTAATCGTCGCGTGACCCCTCTTATATGGAATGTGCGTGGCGGAAGGGGTTTCCCCCACCCATCCCACATGTTTTATAGAGCGTCCCCTACCCTGAATGTACGACGGTTAACTTGTATTCACGTAGACAGATGCGACGTGTGCACAATAACAGTTAAACATATATATATTTATATATATATATATATATATATATATATATATTAATTTATATGTATTGTATTTATGGAAATTACGGTTTTTACGGTATACCTATGCCGAAACTGAGAATTGCTGGTACCGTCTCTGAGGATAAGCATAACTTTATGAAAAACTTTCAACGCGAAGGGAGGGGGAGGTGGGGGAGAGTAGAAGAGAGACTGATAAACGACTTCTTGTGCTCCCATTTGAATTTATTGCCATCATTTTTATTAAAAGTGATTATATTGGAAAAATAATGAAATAAAGTAAGAATAATTAAAGAAATAAGTGACATTGTAAATATTTAAAGTACTATTATTCGCGAGAATATTGTTTTTAACGAACTGCAAACATGTTATTTGGATCCACAAAAAAATCTCACGTTTTCCGATTGATATTTTATGTTGTTTGTGCATTGATGGGACGTATGCTAAGTCCTTGGTATTCAAACGTTTTTGCTTTTTGTCCTCAAGTTTCCCCCTTCATCACCTTAGCGACACCTCCAATGACGTATGTTGTAGCCTGGGAAAGGGGCCCTATCGGGTAAGAGGTATACCCCTTACATTTGAAAATAAAAACCTTCAGTTGGTTAATACCGGTAGTGCTTCTGAGTAGCAAAATGGTGTTATACTTTGCAATTCCTGAAAGAAGTAATTTATGATCAAGAATTTCCCCATTTTTTTCCCTGCAACTTTCGGCGATGAAGTTTTGGCCACCCTTTAAAAGAGTCGTGACATAGACTACCCGTATGTTCAACTATTCCCGCCACTGTGAATAATTGAGGGGGTAATTTCTCAACGCACAAACTCTTTCTCTCCCTCGGTCATCACTCTCAAAACTTGACATAACTATGCAGGGGCGGATCCAGGGGGGGCCCGGGGGGCCCGGGCCCCCCTTTTTGAAAATCCTGATTTTTTTTTTTTTTTTACCGCGTTCGAGGGAAAGGGCCCCATGCGTGATCAGTGGCGTAGCTACGGGGGGCCTGAAATTGCAGACATGAGATCCATATTTTCAGGCTAGGTACATGCTGCTTAGAATACTCGGGAAGTGCCGTTTTCGGCCATCTGGGGGTTTGTAAAGCCAAAAATTTTCTTGGACGCTCCGCGCCAACCGATGATGGCGCTCCGCTTAGATAGTCTTACGTTCAGTCGCGGCTGGACCAGTCAGCCCCCCCCCCCCTGTCACAAATCCTGCATCAGCCCCTGATATGTCATTGAATATTCCACAAAACAACTTTTTATGTCCACGAAACTGTCGAAAAACATGATTTTCACTACTGGTAGAGATATAAAATATTGGGAATTCTGAATTTCCTGCAAACATGCGGCTGTGCCTGTTCAATACTCACTACTGTATCGCCTTAAAAAATGATGAGTGGAAATAGTTTCTCCAGGACCATATCGTATCGTGGGTATCGAGTGCGTCTGATATACGAACGTACGTAGTAGTACGTACGTACGTACGTCTATGATGATATGCACTGTACTGTACTGATAAAAAACATAGGTGAATTTCACTCCATGGGAGTGATCACTGAGCACATTCCGGTATAAGAGTGAATTTCCACTCCATTGGAGTAAATCTTAACTCCTAATAGAGTTATATTCACTCATATTAGGAGTGAGGGTTAACTCCAATAGAGTTAAATTTCACTCTTAATTTGAAGTGCGCCGAGTGATCACTCCAATGGAATGAAATCCACTCATTTGTTTTTAGAGTGTTGCTAGATATATGAAGAAGAAATTTACATACCAATACATGTTATCGGTCATCGATTGGCACAAAAAGCCAGATTCTGATGACAGCTGCCTCAAGAAACCCAATAAATGGCCTAATAAGCACCGAGCCACCAATGTGGACCATTACCGAAACATCGATGCGTGTTAGTCTTCCACCCCCTTCCTCTAATGCTATTTAAGTCCACATGTGGGCATATCCTGCAAATCTACCGGTAGCCCACAGGGGTTTGAGTTGGGAGAAAGGCCTTGACAGCTTGAAACGACAAATGATGCCAACTTCCCTCAAGTTAAAAGTCTGGCTGAGTTGGCAAGGCCAGTCAGCATGAAAGAGAAAAAACTTTTTTGCATTTCTGTCACCAAAGTTGCACATCTTTTTGGTTGCTATTTTGCCTCACAGGTGCCATCTCCTGCGATCTGGGGGGTGCTGAAATCTCAAATTTTCTCTGTACGCTCCGCGCCAACCAAGGTGGCGCTCCGCTTAGATAGTAAACTCCGCCCCCCCCCACAAGAAAGAACAGCCCCCCATGGCCCCCACTCAAAAAATCCTAGCTACGCCACTGTGCGTGTAATTTTTTGTAAAATAAATTTGCAAAAAGAGTACACCATCATTCTGATAAAGTGAAGGTGAGAGGGGCACTCTGACTGCATCAATAGTCTCCATCTGGAAGGGGGCATCCAAGATGAAATGGCCTGGAGTAGCCTGGTAAAAAGTAGTTTGCATCACCACCTACTCCCCAAAGACGTAAATCCCAGCTCATTGCTCGAAATTGCAAATATATGCCCGGCAAACCATGAATACGTGATTTATTGGAAATAAATTTTACTCAAAACTTTCACGAAAAGTAGCACCAGATTGCACCGAGGACCTCCATATTTTGTGAAATTTTCCAAGGGGAGGGGGGCACCCACTCCCCTTAGACCCCTCCCCCAGGACGACGATTAGGCATTTCCCATCTGGGCCCCCCCTTCGGCGAAATCCTGGATCCGCCACTGCTATGTATACACAATTAGCCAGTGTTTGAAAAAAACGTATGCAAAACTACTTTTACTAATGGTCCCGAACGATCCACCCGGATGGGCTGGGTAATTCACTGCATATTAAAACACGAGGCTATTTATTAGGCTGTTTATTCTACACTGATCTTCAGCCCCGTTGCCAAGTATCAAAAAAAGTATGACGTCACCTATAAAAGGTGAAAGGTCATAACAGATGAAGTTCCAGTCATATCTGCCTCGATTTTGAGGAAGCAACAAAAAACAAACACGTAGAAAAACAGTCGTTTTGGTAAAAGTCGAAAGTGAAAACTCCTCACACAAATACGTCGTTAAAGCTGATTGGTCGGTAGCCTACAAATTGGGCAAAGTGATTGGTCGTTAACGTTAATGTAACTCAATGACGTCACACATAACGCGCTGCTTAAAGTAAAAACGGAAACAGGATCTCGTCAAACGCACATCATTTCATATTGACCTTACCTGTTTACTAAACAATATCGAGAGACAAAAAAAATAATCAAACATTATAGCAGCTGTGACGTGTATGGCAAGCCCATGCGCTATTAAGGGCCCTCTAATCGAGTCCGGCCACCATGGCTATATCCCACTGACTCCCCTGTCTCCAGGCCCGGCTGTCTATAACCCCAACCTGATAGTCTCCGGCAGGGATAACTTGAAAAGGGCCGGGTCCCGCGTGATCTTCAGAAACACCAAGAACGTGTGCCGGGTATGATGTTATTCAGAGACAAAATCTCCAAAGACGCGAAGTGACGTATTAGCCTGATTTACATATAGCCTGCATTACCTTAAATATATGGATCATAACACGGCGACCTGCTCAGAGGTTTGAGCGCGATATTTATCGATTTATAGTGACAAAACTGGAGCCCATTGGTTTGTAATGAGCTCCCAAGACGTTGCCAATGAAAGTATTATGATACGCTGCCATGGTAGCCACCTAGTTGAAACTTACATAACTTGAGCCCTCCGGTTTTGGAGTTTGCGAAACATCTTTTTCAACCTGGAAACTTCATTGATATTGTGACCTTAAACATTTTTACGCTCTTATCATTGGACGTGATTGCTGTATATATACATTCGTAGTACACCTTTGGCGTATTACATGGTTTTATATGCTGTTAATGTTAGAGTATGATAAATGTACACAGTTTGGGGAGATTAGGCCATATTGTCATTTTTGGCATTATTCTTGTACGGTACTTTGTCTGTAGTATAGACCTAACAATGGTAAAATGTATGCTAACAACTATCATTCAATCAAAGCCTATGAATGAGATATTTACAGTGTATCCTACTTTCGCAAACCCTGTATGTCTACACACTACGTATGTAGATAATGTAGCAGCAGCAACAACAAAGAAAGAAAAACAACGTTTTTCAAACGTATATTCCTACACATCTTTTTGCTGCTGACGGCGAGATTTCGCCCTGGTCTCCCAAAGAGGATCGTACACCATATCCGTTCCGATCTTCACAAAGCCCTGTGGATGAGAAACAGATATAGCAGCAATCATAAACAGACGGGAAGAATACACACACACACACATACATACCCGCACACACGCATATATATATATATATATATATATATATATATATATATATATATATATATATATATATATATATATATATATATATATATATATAACACTCTCCATTTGATACATACCTTGCCTTGCGTTAACTCTGGATTTTGAAGGCTGTATTTGTCGAAACTTGGCACAGGTACGCCAGTAGCTCCCATTTCTGTAAATAATTCAATATTTGAAGTTTTAAATAAAAAAATTCTTTTACCGAGGTAAGTGGAGGAAGCTTTATTTAGACAATATACTCTCTGGCATTCACAGTTTGGGCTTTTTGGAAGGAAACGTTTTTTATTTTTATTTTGTTATTATTATTGTTTATTATTGAGAAGACCACGCACTGCAGGTGCACTTACCATGTATGATATAAACAACAAGCAATATGAGATATATACATACTAATACAAACAACCACGATGGCCTCTCGACCTACTGTAGCTTAGCAATGGTACTCTCGTAGTTCATTCCCTCCTAACTGATTTTACATTACGTGTCACCCGTATAACCAGTTTGTAGTTATGAGCCAACTTCGTCGTCATCGGTGACGTTATTGTTATGTGGTCACAATTATATGATGTAAGCGTGTTGGAGCCAGGCACGAAGCCAAAGTTCGAATGGGCGGTGGGAATGTTGGCTGTTGTCTTTCCTGAGAATCCCCCCTCCCCCTCCAACACACACACACACGCCCACGACGGTCACGGCTCTGATTGGAGCTGAGCGTGATGGGATTCCGGGGCTTTGTTAATGTACTAAAGTTCTTCCCGGACAGACTACGTATAATGTGTAATGTATACAGACTAGATGCCGGATGCCTTGCAATTGAGAGTATTTCTTACCGTTTATCTTTGGTATGATGAACATCTTACAAGCAAACTGGAACTTCATTCTCAACTTATCAATCTAAAGAAGAAGAAAATGATTTCAGATGTCGGATAAATCACAACTCAAAAAATACAGTTTAAAAGAAGGCAAATTTGTTATCCACATCCTCCCATTGTTTCTTACAGATAACGTTTTCCCTCTTTAGCTGCCATTACTAGAATACTACTCAGTGGCATATCTGAAATATATATATATATATATATATATATTTATATATATATATATATATATATATATATTGTTATCTAACATCATATGCTATGTATACCGGTGAACGATAATCAACGGGCACCCAGTATATGCTAGATTCAAAAGCTGTACATTGTTCTCAACTATATCTTAAGGGATATTATATTTAGTTTTTATGATCGACAATATTTCTCGTTAGACTCGCAAAGTATGGTTTACTTTGTGATGACTCACAGAACGGGGTATCATCTCTTATAGTCTTTGCGACGAAGTTCTATAGTATACAGTTTTTCCTGTCGCGTTAAAGCGAGGGCGCTATATTTCTTTACTTGAATAGCTTGTGGTCCTTATTGAATTTGGAATATTCGAAGGTAGCTAATACGGGCGGTGTACTTGCAACGTAAGTTGGCTATACATACTAACCTTCCAGACTTATTTTGTACAAAACGAAAATACACTGTCTTGTAACAAGCCTTTAATATAAGGCTTATTTTAATGGCTTATTGGTTGAACAATAAATAATTACGTTCCTCTATGCTAGGTATTTCTGTTAGCATGATTATATTGATAAAGAAACCTGCTCAGACTAGTACCAATTCATATTCAAATGAATGAAAATAGCGTTGGCCCTATTTGTATCATGTAGTGTTTTTCTACCTTGAAATCTTTAATGGCGGTCCGAAGCAGCCGCAGATCAGCACTGAAAGAGATAACATGGTTGAACTGAAAATTAGTTGCCAACAAAATAACTCTTGTCTTTTAACCTTGATGTCAATTAATACTAAATATGGACCGACTTCCAAACCCTCAACACCAACCCTGTTACCATTCTCCCCGACCGACATCAGCGTTTATGTGTCGGTTGTCAAATTTCCATGTTTTCCAAAACAAACCAATATTTTTCAAAGTATAAGGCATGCACTGACTGATCGAACAAAAAGCATCCGTTTTACATTTCTCACCTCACGAGTCATAGTTACTGAGTAATTCTATAATACTCTGAAGTCATTTGAAACATTTCCGTCGCCCAGACACTTTTCACACATAATACCAATCACCTGCGAAAGCAATTTCAGAAAATGTCAACAAATGCCAGATTTTCATATTTGGAATGAGCCTTGACTACTCAAATTGATAAACCGCATCACTATGAGATTTGTATGTCTAATCCAGTGTCGAGGATTGGCTTAAACTCAACGCAAGAAACTATACTTAGAACCAATCATCTTTGATGTTAAGTTGTTGTAGGAATCATATCTGTCGTCCAAGGTATACCTGACATAGGATGAGTTCCATATCAAACTTGATTGCTTGAATCCGAGCTTAGCGCTTAACTTCAGGGTCTGAAATGTAAGATGATAGAAAGACAATCGTCACGAACGTAACCAACTGTCTGCCGAATGCCCACTATAGAATAATAGTAATATATATTTATTGCTGACTCCATGGACAAATGAACTTGAAAGAACACTTACACTCAACAAAACTTGACAATATGAAGAACGATTACTATAATTGTACATGATACCACGCACAATATGTATTAGTAGACTCACAGCTTCGAGAGTGAACAGATATGCGAGGGTATTATTCGGTTGAATGACGTAAGCGGCTACGTCACCAGTCACTGCAGCTCCGACTTTGTCTGGAGTAATGCTAACTGAGGGCGGTTGAGTTGTGTTTAAGTTCAGCTGCATCATCATATCAGGGTATAACTTGGAGAGCTAACAAGAGAAAAAGAAAAAAGGAATTAGAATTAATATAATTTACATAGTCTACATGTCACGTGATTGCTACGCATTTAATTACCTATGACGTAAGGAAGGAAACTGTGTAAACTGATTCCAAAATTTGTTGGTTATAGTGCAATTAATATTGTTCTATATTTTGTATGGAAGTGTCTTTTATCATTTCACTCCTTTAAGATACTTTTAACGAATGGGTTAAATTTAACTGTAAACGTGTATTGATCGAGCGAGAATTTACTAAGTATGTACGCGCTCTGCTGTGAGGGGGGGGGGGGGGGAGTGTTTACTCAGTGTGTAAGCGCACTGCTGGGTGTGTGGGAGGCAATGTTAGGATCTCAGTCATAGCTATTAATTGATATATAATTTGCTACTATCCTGTAAATATAGCTAAGCATAGTATGAAGAGGTAACACAATTAATTTATTGAAAGTTTATTCGGTGATTTGTTTCGAATAGGTTAATGTTATCCCCTTCGCCTCCCTCCTTTTGCCTTGTGTTCTAATTTTGTTTAATGGGGGGGGGGGTGGAAAAATATCGGAGGCCCTGGTCAGGATCCATTCGGGCCCTGTGATTAATCCGGCCCTCGCAAAATATCTCGATAAGTGTTAAACTGTGATTCCATATTACAAGATGTCTGATGTTGGTTCATGTAATCTAACGTTAACCGTCCGTTCAAAGAAAGTATCACTCGAATCAGAACCTCTCACAATATTTTTTTTCCATTAGCGGCTGTTCAATGATTGCTGTGATTCACTCCTGCATCTTTTATATTTCTGTTACCCGATTGTAAATTATCGCAATTTATTGAAAACAATGTGAGACATTAATGATGATTATATAATCGACTGAAACATTTCTGTTAATTTAAGAACCGAAGCTTTAAAATGTAGATTTACTGCAGTCTAATACCGTAAACAACTTAAACGGCCAGTAAAAAAGATTGCTAAAGTTTAACTCACAGTTAAAACTGGGTCATATCCTATTAATAAATATGTATTTTCATATTTTTATTCTGGATTTTAGACAACTTAAACTGAAAGTGTACCGAAACTAAATATATCGGAGGCTATAACGATTGTAACATGCAGAAAGCAGGCCAGAATAGGGATCTACTTACCTGGGGAATGAGAAACTCGACTGCAAACTCTGAAGTGTTTAAGCTAATCTTACTGCTTGGTGGAACCTACAATGGAAGTGAGTAAACATGTCATAAATTGAGGATCATTCTTGTTTCTCCCGAATATACTGACAAGTCTTATAACTCTCACCGATGCAACTTTAAACTTGACGAAACATTTCCCTACGACCCCAGAGCATCTTAAAGGATATTCCGGACAAAAATACCCTTTTATTGATTTATTCTTGAAACTTGATACATTTAAAATGTATTCTTAGATGTCAATGTGAAAAAGACATTTTTAAGTATAGGTATTTTTTTCCCCATAAGATATCACAACGAAAAACCCTGAAAAATTACAACAACAAAATAATTAGAACGTGGTTTTGACCTAAAGAAAAACAAAGAAAGAAAGAAGAAAAGAAGTCATATTTAGCCAAAGAATAACCCATTTAACTGTCTGATATTTAACTCTAGTAAATGTCTCAGAATCACATGTATGTACCTGCAGTCACTAGTATTCTTTGCAAACTGGCAGCACATTACTGTCTGATCTAGATATATATGTATATGTATATATATATACATATATAGATCAGACAGTAATGTGATGCCAGTTTGCAAAGTATACTAGTATACTACTATATATTTATAGATTGTCTTTTCCATACCAGAATTGAATAAGCTATAGTTATTTTTTATTGTTGTCATGAACACAAAACTGTCTGATCTATATATATATATATATATATATATATATATATATATATATATATATATATTATAGATTATTAAATATATATATATATGTATATATATATATATTATAGATTATTAAATATATATATATATATGTATATATATATATATATATATATATATATATTATAGATTATTAACAGAAAGTAAAAGATAAAGCCATGAATTTCTTTGAAAATGAAACAGCGAACAATACTTACTACATCTTGTTTAACATATGTATAATATTATACTGGGAAAGAAGCCTGTATTCTGAAGGACATATCCAGCACTGTTAGCAACATAGTCATAGTGTTCAGGTGTGTGTGTTAGTGTACTTACTTTATCCTGTGTAACAATATACTGAAAGAAGCCCGTATTCTGGAGGACATATCCAGCACTGTTAGCAACATAGTCAGTCATCCACATGATCACCATCTTGGATTGATCTGGATCGCTTGGAATTGTGGGTATCTCATAGGGTGCCTCTGTGTGCTTTCCCTTCTGATAGACTTCACCCTTGATGAGAAAATTGAAACAAATCGTCACTTTCAACAAAAAAATCTGAAAGTGGTTCTTATGAAATACATGAGATGGGATTACATTTCTGTTCATATACTTATTATCAAACATTATTTGACTGAAAAAAAAAGATTAATAATATCTTGGTAACCATAAGTTACACAATTATGATATCCTGGTATTTTGACAGCTACCGATTTATTGTAAATAAGCCCGAAACAACAACCTCAGTACAGGACACGTATATATGAGGCCTAGTTAAATATGTTTATACAAAAAAAAAATCAGAATCAGATATCAGATTATTTACCTTGTGTGATGTCGTCAAGGTAACGTCAAAAATCGGTGACGTCACCAGAGAATAGTCGATCTCGGCTTTATCAGTTATAGAGGCAACGACTGTAGGAAAGTATATGCCAAAGATAACAAAAAAGAAAGTGAACCTAAAGCTTGTCTCTTTCTGATAAATGTCAAATATGAATTAATTGTTTTAGGTTTATGGAGAGAGTTTTATAAATCCAAAGCATATAAGCCTCATATAGCCCTCACTAGTTTGAAATAGGCCTATGTGGTAACTCGACTAAAGGATGCTTAATAATTCTTACATGTTCTTCCGGAGTTGCGCATTTAAAGAAGTGTTCACAAACTGTTATATTTATTTATTACATATCGAAAGGAGTTCTCTCATTAACTAACGTAATTTAGTTGGCATGTTAATTACACCTTGTTGAAACTGCATTTTAACTTACTCTGAATATTCGCTATTTCCTTGGCTAGGTCCGTATTGACCTCGTTAATCACTGTTTTACAAACCTGTGAAACATAAGTAATAATCATTTTTTGTTTCATCTGCTGATGAAGAAAATATTATCTAACGATCTCTGTGCATGATGAATTCAACACAGCAGACATGTTGCCGTTTGGTATGGTATATATATATTAACGATGAATAAATTCAATTGATAAATTGTGTTAATAGTGTATTTGTTGTTTCTGATTACTACCGATGTATATATGGTTTGCGAGCATGGATGTCTGTTATCACTTCCATTGTGTCTGCTAATTTTAAATATAAAAGCAGTCTCGAAATATATATATCAAAGTTGAACGAGGGAAAATACGGATTTTCGTCAGACAATGTCACTGTAACACGGGTTTGATGCGTCGTTAGAACACTAAAGTAAGAACTCGCTCATTTTTTTCCAAAGAATGTCAGACTCAATTACAACCAGTGGCGGGCACAAGGCGATGGGGTGTGGGGTGGGGGGGGGCCGCCACCTCCATCGTGAATGATGGGATATTTTGCACTCAGACGAGGACGAATACAACCCACATCTACGGGTCCATGGCCACATCAGGCGCGGGCGCGGATCCAAGGTTCGCTGGCGATATTTTCTACCTCCTCTCTCGTTTCAGCCTCACACAAAACTTCCAAACTGGTTATTAAAAACAACAACAATAACATGAATCAAGTAAACAACAGTACCGATTGGTTAAGTCTGCGCATTTGAATTGCTACTGATCTAGTCAACAAACTGTTAATACTATATCGTAAATAACTTACCTGGTCGTTCAAGATGTCTTGGATTGCGTCAGCGATTTGGGAGTCAAACAAATTGTACAGCCAACTTGAATATAAAAATTTTAAAAAATAACGAAATTAATGTTAAATCGATACTTTACTTTTCGAAATTCTGTCTAAAGCCATTTCCTATAATGATGACTGTAAGAAACGGACGGTAGGCTTCATATAGTGTCATCATATTATATGTTAATACAGAAGTATACAGATAACATTTCTATATGAAAACCTATTATGAAGACTTCTGTTTATTCAACATTAAAACAGGGTTAAATCTCTGAAACGCTCATTTCACCACATGCAGCTACATCGATAATGACGCTTGTTCCTCGACCAAGAGTTAAATTAATCTTTACTGTTAATCATATTGTTTTATCAATTTTTAATCACGCTAACTAACAGGTTCATTTAATATTGTACAAAATAAGGGAACACTTACGTCTGATTTTGTAATACAATAAACAGAAGTTATATGGGGCTTTAACAATCTTGGTTTTGTGATTGATTTTTCGTTGATCTATGTATAATAGTCTGTTAATGCTAGGCTACACGGTTCAGTCACTTTGATTGAAGAGCTTCTCTTGCTGAAAGAGTCATTCCTCAAAAACGGAATGTCAGTGTTATCAAATTGCAACATGCGCTATAATGGAAAGGTGTTTTACTTTTCTTTTTGGTGAGGTTATGAATGTGACAACATTCACAACATAAACCATATATCTATTCAATATTTGAACTAGTTAATAAATGAGAAACTTTGACAGCATGGATTGCATATATAGGTTATGTTATATTTCCTGAGTCTGTCTGCTGTAAATTGGTAAAGGTCTGGTTTAAGTGATACTGTTTGGAATGTTATAGTATAAGACGCATTTTAAACAAACCTTGCACCTCCATGTAAAGTTATGTCCACACTTCCAGCATCAAAGGCACAATCATGAGATGAGCTGTAAACTGTCGGACGACCGGTAGCATCCACTCCTGTCAAAGATAAATTAACGGGGCGAAAATATCCTGTAAGCACTTAAGTTCTAAGGCTTCTTTTTCGTTTGTCGTTTTCAGTATTTTTTTTATTATAAATATTTACATATTCCAGTTTCTTACTTAGCTGGCGGTACTCTACAATATAATCATATTTACAGGTTCGGTTGGGTGATTCTACGACTTTATTACCTTGCAGAATATTCCCCCGCCTCACCCGCTCCTACCAGTCCCTTCCCTGTTCCTCCTTATTCAGTCTCTATAGACGTATTCTCTATAGACGTATTCTACGTATTCTCTATAGACGTATTCTCTATAGACGTATTCTACGTATTCTCTATAGACGTATTCTACGTATTCTCCATAGACGTATTCTACGTATCCTCTATAGACGTATTCTACGTATTCTCTATAGACGTATTCAATGTATTCTCTATAGCCGCATTCTACGTATTCTCTATAGACGTATTCTACGTATTCTCTATAGACGTATTCTACGTATTCTCTATAGACGTATTCTACGTATTCTATATAGACGTATTCTACGTATTCTCTATAGACGTATTCTACGTATTCTCTATAGACGTATTCTACGTATTCTCTATAGACGTATTCTACGTATTCTCTATAGACGTATTCTACGTATTCTATATAGACGTATTCTACGTATTCTCTATAGACGTATTCTACGTATTTATATATAGACGCATTCTACGTATTCTCTAGAGACGTATTCTACGTATTCTACTTCATCCCATAACCATTTACATCAACACAATATAGGACGTCCGTGGTACTCTGTTATCAGCGAAAACTGTTCATATCTCAAAATCAGACTTTGGCGTTTACTCTGCATGGAGGACGAGAAAAGGGCCCTGCTTTCATGTAATAGGGACATTTTGACCTTTATTTGTCCTTACCTATTTCGATGGTTACATAGAGGGTTACATCAGAAATCCAAACGTCAAAGCTGCCAGAATCAGATATTGGAATACTGTTAAATGAAATATAAATATATATAACTTCACATGCACAATTGCATACCAAAACACATTGCATGTATTTCGGGAAACTTTATAAGTAATAAAATAATAAATTACCACAACTTTCAATATAGATTTTACCCCGTGCTATGGGGACGAGGTGGGTGGGGGACTTCTAAATTTCCCTCGAATGATTTAGATAGGGACACGAACATTTATGGCTGGACTAGAGGGATCCTGGGGCGTCGAAGGCGACTCCTATGGGGGTGGAGTGGAGTCAGAAAGTGAAATTTTGCAATCTGAGGCACATTTAAACGAAAATTAGGTTTATGATAGGTTTCAAAATGTGCCAGGTTAAAAACGGTGTGCACCCCGCCCTCATTTAACAACTGAACTTTAAAACAAATAAAATCTCACAACTGAAGGTTTTCCAGAGGTTGGGGGACTTTTTAAGAAAAAGTCGCCCAGGAAAGAACCTGGGCACGAAAACCAAACTACTGAATGATTGATCCGCTTCTAACCCCAGTCCCCTTGCATCGGGACTGTGACTGTGGGATATACCCCTTCCCTCTTTTGAGCGCACCACTAGGCAGAATTTGCAGGGGGTGTGTGTCTGCATATATGACCTTTGCCTAACCTATTGTTTAAACTGCATTCCTGCAAACTTATTGCATGGTGTGATTGGAAGTACCAAATCCCCGGTTCACGTGCCTAAAGTCATCGGGACAAAAAAAAAAAAAATCCCTGAAATCCCGGGGCCAAGAGTCACCCAAGCTATTGACCATATAGTTTCCTCTTATTGAACATTCAAGCTACTATCCAATGAAATTACCCGCAACACTGTTTATGCTAATTAGGTATGATAAATAGCTGTACGCAAGGCCTATATACGAGTCGTGATAAACACGTTAGCATGATTTGCCGCATATATACATGTGAGCATGGGAAGGATAATTGTAACAAATATGCACAACACCAAAAGAGGTCATTACATGCATTAACTTGGAAAAGTAGAACTCATATACAGACATATACGTACCAACAACATGTTACTTACATGCTATCTAGTTTGTAGCGCCAGTCTCCGTGAAGAGAGGTACTGAGACCGCTCGTTGAGACCTTGAGACCAACATCGGTCACGGTAGAGATGGACGCAGACGGTATATGAAACCTGGTCACATGGATACTATACAGGAGAGAAAATATATTCGGACTTATTCATATGGGAGATGTAGAGGTTGTGGGGGGAGGTGGGAAGGGGTCGGTCGTGAAGGATGGGATTCGGGAAGGGGTTGGATTATTGAAGGCAACACTTCGTGTTATAGTCCTATTTGACTTGCATATACTGTAGGAGGAGCTTGATTTAGGACCCCTGCCCCCCCCCCCCCCCGCTACATTCTTTAAACTTTTAACGCTGGTGGGGTTAGACAACTCGTCGTCGAAGTTCAACAACGTGTTAAACGGCAGGTTTTTAATGGTACCTAGTGAGAATTTAAGAGAACATTGCCGCATAGTTTTGGCGGGAATTACAATTATGGAGACGGCTTCAATGTGTAATTTATATGATTACGTTTACGCGGGACACGATACATGCTCGCGGTACATAAGGCAAAGTAATGCGTGGTTCAGCGGTTAGAGTGTCCGCCTCACAATCCGGTTAGGTTTCCGGAATCAAAATTCCGCCAGGAGCCAGATTCTCTTGACCTATTAAAAAAAAACCCACTGTTGGTGAAAGTTTAGTCTTCCGTAGACTTGGTATTTCTGGTTTGTTAACTTGGGAAAGGGGTTGTTTCTGTGCTTTACTTGGTTTCGAAACAACTTTGTGATTTCGAATTGGGTGCCTTTGCCTACCTCAGTCTTTGAGAAAGTGGTCAGCTACCGGGGTATACACTCTCGTCCATCGGATGGGGACGTTAAATGGCGGTCCCTAGAGCAGGAATGGGAGTAAATTCACACCCCTGCCTCGTTATCCTCTGAACACTTATCAATAAGGGAAGGCTTGAAATAAGACGGTGTTCATCCACGAAGGCTAACACGGATAGGGTCTCAAGTAAGCTATTGAAGGCTTCCTGATCTTTGGGTCTCTAAACTAAACTATAACCCTGCACTTGTAAATTTGCATTGGAACCCTCAGACTTTTCAGAACGCGTTCTTTTGGATTCGAATTTCAGAGTTTAGAATTCAAATGTTGCATTCTAAAGCATATTTATACTACACACTATAGGTCTATATAATTAGGTCTAAACGCAATGTCGTGTTAATCAATACTTTCGAGTTTTGAAAAAAACTGAACGTTTCGCCCCCCCCCCCCTCCCCCCTCCCCCCTCCCCCCACTGAACGTGCTTCATTGACAGGAGGCAGGTGACAGATGCCACTTTCCGTTTGCACGCAACTGAAAAAAAGTTGGATTTAGAGGGGTGTGCCCTTCTCATGAACGATTCCCCCCCCCCCATATTTTTACTCGTTTATTAATCGCCAACAAGATTCTCGTCTGAGAAGAAAAGGTAACATGTGATTTAATCGGGGCTCTAGCCTGCTATGTCCCAGCCCTCTTTTTTACCATGCTTGCGTCAGATGGTCTGACTGTTTCTAAGGTTCTTCAAATGTTTATTCATATGTATATCTTACTTGGTTAACGAATATCTGATAGTGCCAATCACAACATCTGCACTGCCTGATTGGTCTGGAATGGTTGCCTTGGAGATCTCCTCTTTTAGTTTACGTACTCCAACATCACTTACTGCAAAGGAAAGTTTAATTTATATATATATATATATATATATATATATATATATATATATATATACATCTATATAAACACTTACATATATATAAACACAGTAACGATAAGACACTTTCTCTTTAAATTCATGCTTGCTGAAAATTATGACATACTGATGCAGCTATACTCGTACCCCTGGTACCTGGGTCCGAACCCCACCCAGTCCTGTCCCTCTCAAAATACTCTCAAGGAGCAGTATATAATAGTGACCGTTCCAACTCATTGTAACAGTAAGTCCACCCCCCCCCCCCCTCCCTTCTCTCCCTGTAGATATTCCGAATGGACCTCCATTTCAGCAGGAAATTATGTCTGGCAGCACAAACAGCATATTTCTCATCACCTTTCTAAATAAAACCAGGACAAGGAATGTATATAAAGAGATCACACATACTCCATAGCATTATGATATTATATGTTATTTGAGACTTTGAACTAACACATACAGCTAAGCAAAATCAAATATTATTTATTTATTGAGATATCATCAATGTAATGTACTTTCACATGCATGATATGCAAGTCCGGGGGTTTAATTACAAGTATGAACATTACTCAGACTAGAGCCAAGCTGGCTTCAACTAGTTTTAACTATAGGGAAGTGTCAGTGATACATCCATGGTCAACTTAAGTTGTCCTGTCTTATAAATCATGTGTTCTATACAAGATTTTCAAATATTCTGCCGCTAGTAGTGTATAAATGTCAAATACTTCACTCAGTCTAAACATATAAACACAACGGCAATTATCCTTTCCCATCCCATAGTAGACATCAAACTCCACACTACGAAAACAGGAAGCACATAACGACATCAGATATATCGTGTCATGACAACTTTATGTATTGTAACGTATTGTATTGTAATTTACACAAAATTCTAACCTTCAACTTCTACTTTCTCCGATTTGTAACTGCCAAACCTGTACCTAGACTCATCTTCACGAAAGCCATTCAGTTAAATTTCACGTCTATTACAACCAGTGTTCGATTTTTCCGGTATCGCATCGCAAAATGCGATCCAAAACGACAAACTTGCGAGACGTTTCCAAATCAGCATCGCACATTGTGCCGATTTGTGCGATACAAATTCCTAGTCAGATTTGGGAGCAAACACTCAAACCTTAACTTACGAACTGTCGATCACAATGTAGAAGTTATAATTTATTGAGTTTATACTCAATGTACAACTTATTCACTTGACCGTATAGCGAAAAAAAAACCTGAAAAAATAATATCCTACCATAGTTAAGTGTAAAGCAAATAGCCTAACCACCTCGGCGGTTACGGATCTCACGTAACTAAAAGGTTCCCTGGCAACGTGCCAAAAAAATGTTAACAAACAGGTGTTACACAGGGGATGAGTTCACAGTTGTTGGGAAGGTACCTGGGCAAATTCACAGCACATGTACCGTGGTACAGTAGTTGGGTATAGGGTTAAACACTGCAGTTGTAAAAATGTACGCATAGTGCACGCTATTCATTGTTAGGCAGTCTAGAAACGGGGCTTTGCTGAACGTTGTTTGTTTCATAATATCGGAAGTTTTGTAAGCTGCACTTTTTAAAGATTGAAAGACAGATTAAATCTCTTTTCATTTTATAACATAATATAGCTACTTTAACTTGTCATTTTAAAATTTTCATCAGTTTCGTGACGATTTAAATAAAAAAAGTTGTCAGTATTTTGCATCCTCAACTGCGAATTTTTTCATCGCCAGACATCGCAAAAAATGACAATTTTCGGGGGCTTTCGCCCCCAGGATCCCCACGAGGGGTTCTACCCCATGACCCCACCATAGCCCTAAGACAGGCCCCTGGACACCACGCCTTTATGCTCGCACGTTACGCGTGCTAGGCAGGCGAACACCGGCGGGAAATCGGCAGTGTGTTCGCGGAAAATTGAACAAGGTTTTCCAACACTGCTGAACCGTGCAGTTACTGTATGCATCATATTCAAGGTTTTCACGGAGGCCTTTGAGGAAATGAATGGTTAGTACAGTGTATATATGCTGCACTAATGCTGTGTGTAGGTTCACGAAGGTCATTGGTTATATTCGCGCGCCGTAGACGTGTTTTTAGATGTTACGGAGAGTCAGGTTTCCATGGATATTAATCGAAAATGAATCTGAGTTTAACTGACGCTAAAGAAATGGATCGTCTTGGGCAGATTAACAAATCATTGCAAGTATAAATAAGTACAGGTAGCTCTGCTGTTAAAAAGAAAAGTTCAATATCGGTTTGCTGTTATCGGCAATTAGGCAAAATTTTACCGATACCGATATGCTGCCGATATTGCAAATATCGGCCGATACCGATATTGAAAACGATTATCGTAGCAACACTAGTATAAATAATAATAATAAACAAACATTTTCTAGTTAATACATTGATCGCCAACATTTGGTCCGTTTTGTGGTAATTTCAAAACTGCTATTCAATATTGGGGAACTGCTATGCAACAAAAATATTGTATAGCAATTGTCGAAATTTGTTGCTATGCAATTTTTTGGCCATAAGTCGAACACTGATTACAACCCTTTCCTCCCCCCCCCCTCTTTCCTCAATATATATGAGAAAACTTCATGTAGTAAATCGACGCTCAAAATTCTGATTACGGCGATTAAGAGATTATCACCACACCTTAAAAGTTATATGACTGGTGTTCGAGAGAGAAACGGTCCAAAGTCATCGTTTTAATCTATTGATTACACTAGTCAGTTAATACTTACAAAATCGGAGTCCAGTGGGTGTAATGCGGGCCTGGAAGCCTGGTTTCACTGCTAACGAGCTCCCAAGAAATAAGATGATCACGATGAAAAGATGATGCATTGCCATGGTAAAGTGGTAGGCGTTTATCAGTACTTTCAAGACTGACAGTAGAACGTTAAATGATTCTTGTATATCGATGTCACTTTCCTTTCTATATATATATATATATATTTCCGCAGAGAGGAAACACACGAATAACGAAAATTAAAGCAAGCTTGCAAATTGACACAATGTATAGTTATATATAACTGGAACTTTTACTTGCACGAGAGAACTGTCACGAGAAATGGTCAACAAGCGCACCACCCCCCCCCCCCTCCCCGCTCCGATGAATGGAAGCCATTCTTAATATAAAATGTACTTAAGTTGTTCAGTTTTCGCTGCTCATCGTCGCGTGACCCCTCTTATATGGAATTCTTAAAATCAACGCCTTATGGAACGTGCGTGGCGGAAGGGGTTTCCCCCACCCATCCCACATGTTTCATAGGCGTCCCCCTACCCTGAATGTACGACGGTTAACTTGTATTCATGCAGAAAGATGCGACGTGTGCACAATAACAGTCCCATTCCTTCCCTTTTTTCACCGTGCTCTGCTCCTAAGTAAAGGCTTTCTGTGTATACCCTTTATATATTGAGTGGCTCCCAAGTGCCCCGAACGCTTTAGGTGTAAAGTACGAACGCACCCTTAAAGGGTGTGAAGACTCGAGCACAAAGAAACGTCTCTTGCCGGTAATCTGACCTAGTTTCGAATGAGGTGTAACATAAGTGTTAGACACCGCCATCGATCCCAGAAAATAAATAAACAGCTTTCGTCGGTAATTAGACACTAGTGTACAGTCAATATATATGCAGCTACGGTACACCCACGACACAGTGTATATATCAGCGATGGACATCTCAGGTCTAGATAAAAGATAACAAGGTATCACGTTTCATTACTGTCTGCATTTTGTAGCGACAAGAAGAAAACTTCACTTGCAAGCAACGGAAAGTTAACTTTTTCAATGTCTTTAAATCGTACCTCTATCTGTATGATCAAATTTAGAACTCCTCCTCTGTATCCCCCCCCCCACCACCACCACGTCCCCTTCGTTTTGTTTCTGTTAATATATTAACTCTAATAAAATGTAAACCCGGAAAGTATTGTTCCCGTGACGTCATCAACCACTCTCACACATGTCATTCGTTGGATATCATACGAGGACGCCCAAAGTTCTTCGTTGTGTATTTTTTTGTGGTTATTATTTCAGTAATCTTATAGTTAGTGTTCGTATCCTGTTAGTATATGTCTTTGTATTATACATGACCCTGTTTCCCTTTTAATTGTTGATCTTGACTTATTGATAATTCACAGTGTCGTGTAAGGCGTCATTGCAAATTGAACTGAATTTATTGTCCACAATCGGACATTCGGCTTACATAGGTCGTAAAAGGAAAAACAAGGAATAGTATAAGTATCAATAGACTGCGATACACATACTGTAAAATACAAACATAAACAGCAAGTCCTACAAATAAGAAGCTTATCTTCTCACTTGTGAATTAAATATATGGATAGAATTAGGAACAAATGAGTAATTGGAGCGGGCCCTAAGTGTACGTGGTGGGTATAAACGCAGTCCATCAGAGCTGAAGTAACTGTAGTGCTCAAACAAAGGGTGTGTTGGGTCTTGCATGATTTCTTTCACTTTGTTGCAGACCCTCTCAAGTTTATTCAAGTAACCCAGGAGACAGACAGGTTAATAATTCAATACAACTAAGAAACAAGTAAAACTTTAAAAAAATGAGCTTCTCGAATATTTTTAACAAACGTAAACTAGGTTTTCAGGACAGAACATAGGTAATTCCATGAAAACCTCCAAACAATTGGAAGAAGGGTCAGGTAAATGTGAGATCTAAAAAAACACACAATTATATTATAAACCTGATACAACATTAAATTGCTTACCGATTTCATATGAGAATTAACATCCTCACTCGATGGTTCCCAATATTACCTCAATTTATGTTAGCATACACTAACTTTTCAAAGCTTCACGTATTGGGGGGGGGGGGGGGAATTCTATCAAGTGGGGAAAAATTAAGGATTCCAAAATTCAATGACCATTAGCATTGATACAACTATTGCAAGATTATTTCAACAGATGCAAGCAAGTAGGGAATGACCAAGACCCAAGCGGGGCGGGGGGGGGAGGAGAATTGACTTCAGCCATATTTCATTATCCCAGACCTGCAGCACTACCCCCCACCCCACCCCCACTCAGTAAAGTGTAATGTGACTTTAGCAATAAGCAATCAAAGAAATGACACAATGCAGATATAAAGTACTGAAGTTTAATATATCTTTATATATATTTCTGGATTAATAGATTTTATTTTGAAAATAAAATTTAAAAATATAAAAAATAACTTAACTTAATAATTTGGCAAAACATGATTTGTTTTTTGTGTGTAAAATATAAAACTTCTTTATAGCCTATATAGTATCTCAGTGCAGAACAATATAGTAGATTTGAAATTATAATTTGCTATAGTTGAGCTTTGGCACAAAACCGATATAGAATCAATTCTATAGTTACAGATATTGCATTATAAATCTTTTAGAAAGACAGTCAAATCTATAAAACTATAATTGTAGACCAATGAAAGCATATATCAAAAAACAACAACAAGTACAATAGCAACGAAACATTGAACTAACCATATACACATATAAAGCCAGAGAGCATTTGATCCTAAAATATTATACACAATCTTAGATTACATCATTAATTAATCAATCCATTGATATTTCCTCCAAAATGTTAACATGACAAAAGTTCTATACAGGATATATATATCTGGAAACATTGACCCGCCCAGCTATGACTGGTATATAATAGGGTGGTTGAAATCAGATAATTAAAAATGATGAATAATGTAACATAATTACAATTATTTCGGACAGGGCAAAATTATATGAGATTGCTCTAGATACGAACATCAAAGGTCTCATTATCTGACTGTCTAGTATATTTGTGGGCGAGGGGGGGGGGGGGGAAGGGGAAGGTAATGATATAATACACCAAGTCCCAAGTGTATGGTTAGTATTATTGACCATATCCATACGGTCACTGTCTGGAATTAAATCCCTTTATGTGCGCCATCACCCAGACTTTGTATACTTCCCATGACTACTACGAATACAAGTAGGATTTCCATTGTTTATGAGTATACGAACACGAGTAGGCCTACCAGGCTCTGAACCAGTGTCCGAGAACGTAATCTTGCACAAGTATCTAATCTAGATTGCAAAATGTAATGGGATGAGTACAAATACATGAATGTGAGTACTCGAGTACATGCAGCTATATGCTTACATGAGAACTGACTCATTACAAGCCTTAGCTGACCTGCAGTTTCAAATCCTGGTTTTCGGGGTACCTTACTTAATCCTAACAGGAAGATGTTACCTGACACCTCTCTGATGCACATCCTTGATTCTATAGTGTGCCACCAGCTTTTCCCTGTTTCCCTTTCTTGTGACATCAGAATATACAGTTAACATAAGAAATTGTTGACAAAAAGTGTTTTTATATACATATTAATAGAAAACTACAAACTACTCAAAATGAATCAGGTGAATTCCTTTTACAAAAGAGTGAATAAAGATCGCTGATTTAAAGAAAAACCTAGTCAACGATTTGCCTGCGTATAGCTATCACTGCGCTGATACCACTCCAGGCCTACAAAAATCACAGGAACCCAGACCCTTCCACTGATTAGTCTGCGATCACAGTAACTTAAACTGGTTGGCATAAGGCGCTATCATAAATCCATGCAAACTTATAGGCACAATGGCATTACACTACACTTATTTTTTTGGGGTTGCGATAAGATTTCGCCCTGGTCTGCCAAAGAGGATTGTAAACCATATCCGTTCCGATCTTTATGAATCCCTGTGAATAAATAAAACAAAGTTACCGAAACCATCAGACAGAAATAGATAACATCAATAACTGGATAAAATATCTGTAATTTATGAATAGGAATACATGAAATGGGCAAGTTTAATCATGAAGGGATGCATTTTTAACACCATGAAAAGGAGCTTATAATCCATCTCGTACTGACCTTGCCTTGCGTGATCTGTGGATTCTGGAGGCTGTATTTGTCGAAACTTGGCACAGGTATGCCAACAGCTCCAAGTTCTGTGAATTACAAAGAGAAGATAATGATTTTATCATCACGTAACTACGATATTATCATATTACTATGTTGGTAACGTCTGAGGATTAAATCAGCTCTGCCAGTGAGTTTGATTCATGTGCAACTTTATCAAATCTACTGAGTATTGCTAAAAGAGAAGGCTGCATTTTACATGTTGTTCTTGTTACAGCCAATAAGCCAGGTTGGGGCACAGGGTGCCCTCCCCTTCCCAACCCCCTCACCCCCTGCAGACTACTGTTCCCCTCCCCATCAGATGAGCAACCATCATGTGTACAAAATGGTCACAGATAACACGACATGAGTATTGTGCCCATCCTTAATTTGTTGGTGCTCTCCAACTAAGAATAACTGGTTACAGGCTTTAGTCGACAGTCAATATTTGTTACTTGTTAACTTTTCATATTGAATTAATCACATCGAACACTGCACGCAAATCAAATATCATCAAAATTGTCAATCTTTTCTGCATGATATGAATGACATTGACCAGTAAAATGAATGAACTATACGTTGCCATGGGATACCAGTAACTTTAGAAATTTTGTTTAATATTTACCGATAACAGCTCCAACATTTACATTTGATATAGGAGTTCATATTGACAATGTGACGTGACAATATGTCAACACTTCTAAAGTGGCATATATTCTCTTTCTGTGGCCTGTTCTTATTTTAGTACACCTTTGGAATATATGTAGAGTAGTATATACCTACCATTTATCTTTGGTATAATGTAGAGCTTACACGCAAGTTGGAGCGTTGCCTTCAACTGATCAACCTAGAGATGGATAGAATAATTCAGAATAGAAAAATGGTTAAAAACATTTTAACCCTGATCCCTGCAAGTAAATAAAGCTGTTGTTGTTGTTTTTATATTCAAAGCAGCATTTTTTTCCCCTTGTCCTTTACCACTGTGGTCCGTGGTCAACATAGCCGGTCACTACTACAGTATACAGTGCAATGCAGGTGCGTATCCAGGGGGGGGGCGTTGGGGGCGCGCGCCCCCCGGGTAAGAAAAAGAGGAGAGAAAAAAAAGAGAAGAAAAAAGGAAAAAAGAGGGGAAAAAAGCGGAGGAGGAGAGGAAGGAAGGGAAAAGAAAAAGAAGAAAGAGAGAAAAAGGAGAAAAGGAGGGAGTAAAAGAAAAACGCGAAGACACCGGGGAGAGAAAGAGGAACAGTGACATCATTACAGCGCTGAAGGGCAGCCAGTGAGGGATCAATGATTTCGTAAAAGTGTGACTCACCCTACCCCTTACACCGACAACTCCATTTTTTGACGTTTCCATTTTCCTCTCTCACTAATGATCTATATATGTACTATATATGGTCTATCATAACGCGTGTGTAGAATTGTGCTATGAAACCAACTGTGGCTGGTCTCGAACTCGACCGTGTCGTCGGGGAACATGACGCATTTTGGGATGGGGGCGACCGCCCGCCCCCCCCCCATTCAGCATTTTTTTAAATGATATCGCTAAGTAATTTCAAAATAGAAAGTGCTTAGAGGCAACCTACAAGGCCTGGGAAGTGTCATTTCCAGCGATCTGGGAGGCATTTTCGGCCAAAATTTTCATGTACGCTTCTCGCCAACCTATGGTGGCGCTACGCTTAGATAATTTGCCTACAGGCTTCGCCCCTCCCTTGGCAAATTCCTGGCTACGCGCCTGTTCGAATTTGTAACGCAAACAGCAGATATCACATCATATCAGTGAGCATGAAAATGGCGTTCCAGGATGAAAAGCCTCAAAACTGTCCAACTTGCCTGAAAAAAATAACCAAAAATTTTCGCGCGCGAAGCGCGCATTCAACGTGTTCGTGTCAATATCATATAAGCAAGCATCGGTTATTACATCGCATGCCATCATGTACCGTACGGTCCGTTCAAATTGCGCAGTATTTCGCCGGATGCTAATGTAAACAACGACATGTCTCATGTAGATGTATAAAAAGCATGGAGGTCCAATGATGTCAAAACTCTCTTTTACATTAGTAATGGCGAATTAGGGGCTGCACCCCCGCCGCGCAGTGGCGGAGCGTCCATACGGTCGGGGGGTGGATGCCCCCCTGACGGACTCAAATGGACCGCTGGCGCCTTTTTCAGCTCTTTACCACTTTTTACTTATTCTAGATTATTGACTTTTTTATTGCGCTCTCATCTACTTATTGACATTTCTCACATTTTGTTGCTGTAATTTGGCGATGACACCTTATTCTTCGTTTATCTGCAAATTAGCCAGGCCCGGAAAGGGTCATTTCCGGCGATCTAGGGAGTATCTTTATATAAAAATTTTCTGTACGCTACGCGCCAACCAGTGGTGGCGCTCCGCTTAGATAGTGTCGAAAGCGCTCCTACAGACCATTCTCGCCACTCCTGACCAATACCCCTAGCTCCGCCACTGCCGCCGCGCCTCCTACGCCTATGTGTGTAGTGTTCGCTTTCGGAAATATCTGCTATTTTTTCATTTCCTTCAACCAAGTTTTCTAATAGCCGTTATAACAGGTTTTAATGTTTGTACACCAATAAATTAACTGTGTCTGAATTTTCCAAAATTTCTGACCAACATTCTGCATCACACTTCCCTCTACTCGTGCAATTTTGACCGGTCTGTTAGGGGTTCAAGGAAGTTTTTCTATATTGGTTGTCCATAGATGAAATTTTGTACAACATTATGGGTATGTTTTCAAGTGAGTTTATTCACGAGAAATGTGAATTTTCAAATTCTGAACAAATATGGGGCTTGAAAAGTGGGGCTGACGGGTATTGTGGGCCGCGACGTAGAATCACCTACAAAAGCAAAGACCCACAGGAGATGCCATCAGGTCGAACATGATGTGTGCCGGGTTGACAAACTTCAAAAAGGTTATGGATGGAAAAAAAAAACTATTAGGAAATACCTGGTTCTCAGGCAAAAAGTGTACATCTGGTTGGTCATTTCAAGCCCGAAAAGTGCCGTTTCCGGTGATCTGGGGGGGTTTCAAAACAAGAAATTTTCTTGTACGCTGCGCGCCAACCGGTGGTGGCGCTCCGCTTAGATAGTAATTCGCGCCCCCCGGGTTTGAAAATCCTGGATACGCGCCTGCAATGTACATTAGGTTATGTATGCATGGGTGGGTATATAATGTTGTGTAACAATAGGCTATGTACGGGTGGGTATATAACATAGTATTACATTATGCTATGTATGGGTGACCTTGATAAACAATGACACGTTCCCGGTATTTAGATGAAAGTCACTTTAAACTAGATTTCTGATCTGTATCTATGGATGATTATTTTGACAAGGAAATTTCAGAGCTGGTTTCTCAAGCAATGTCCAATATGGAACGAAATGATCTGGACCTAATTATTTTTATTGAAAGTAATGTGCACATTTAATAATGTAGTGTTTAAGGTACCTTGAAATCTTCAATGGCGGTTCGAAGCAGCGTTAGGTCGACACTGAAGAAAAATATAAGAAGAGGTAGTTTATAAGTTGGAATGAACATTTCGACATACATTAACTAATTCCTTACCATATGTATGATTTTAGCCCTCCCCCGTCCCCTCTTGAATGATACCCATAACTTATGTTGCAAGAAATAACACCATCACCAATTACCTGATAAAAGATGAGTTCCAAGTTAAACTTGTTCTCTTGAATCCGAGCTTGGCGCTTACCTTCATGGTCTGAAAAATGGGGAAAAATAGGAATGCAACTGTCAGGAACTAAAGAATAATTCTATCAGCTTCCCTCGATATGTCTTTGTTATGTCTAACAATCTAACTTCCATGTCTATCTATCTATTTGTTGACATGTCTCTCTGTACGTAGGATGTGTAAAGGGCAGCAAGAACATTCATATGGACACAAGCAGATCAGGTTTACTTGCTAGTTTAAAGAAATGTGTTGGATACAACCATACGTTTCCCAAGTGTCCCTAATACAAGACAACAGGAAATGGCCTATTTATGTATAACTCTAAGGGTATGGCCTCTTTTCTTGATAAAAACCATATCATAAAGATCCAATGGATTCCAAACATTTTGGCATCAGTACAAGAAGTATTGTATACTCTAAACACGCAGGAATTTTGCTTCTTGTTTATCGTGTGAGACTAGTCACCATTATTTTGCTTTCTATCATATTTAGTGGCAAACATGACGTATCGCATTGTTGAAACTATCAAATTGTGTCAGACACCTATACAGATAAATCTCATTGTTGCAAAGTACAGCCATATTTATAGCATTGTAGACAAAAGGCGACATGAGCTGGCCGTAGAACGAGAAGTTGTTGTAGGTGGTGGGTAACGATAAAAAGCCCCCACCAACCACTCAATCCCACTGCCAGCACGAAAAATGAGAATCTTAATGCTAACTGATCCAAATATTTGGAACAACCTGGATTGCAATGCTTGGAGGCCTCTCTCTCTCTCTCTTAGTTTACGTGGAGGTATAAGTCTGCCCTGCTCTCTATGTATTCATGCGTTGTCTTCACTTGGGTTCTAATCTGCTGCTTAAACTTCCTTCCCTTCCCTTGTTTTTTACTCGTTCATGTTCCTTCTGTTAGGTTTCGTTTCATCTACTTTACATTCATTTTGACTTTATTTTTGGGACTTTCCCATTTACAAATTCATGTGTTTAAGTTTCGTGAGAATCTCCTAAATCTTTTGAATCTATTTCCTAAATTTTCATGTATTGTTCTATTTCTTTTCATTCTAAGCATCTTCTCTTTTTCGGTTTATAGTTTTTACATACATACTGTAAAAGATTGACGTATTTTTAATTTTTGTTGAAAGTGACTTGTTGTTACAGTGTATCCCTATGGCATCGAGAACAATATGAAATTTACATAATCAGACTATCGTGAGAACGACACTGCAGGCTTACACTTTCGAGAGTGAACAGATATGTGAGTGTTTTGTTCGGTTGAATGACGTAGGCAGCTATATCACCAGTCACCGCAGCTCCGACTTGGTCTGGAGTAATGCTAACTGAAGGCGGTTGAGTTGTGTTTAAGTTAATCTGCATCATCATATCCGGGTATAACTTGGAGAGCTAAAAGAGCATAAAAAAATAAAAATATATCTATAAAAATACATATCATTTATGTCAACATGTCACATGGTGCCGAATAAAAGGAAACAGATTATCGTTACGCATGTAATCATGTACGACATAAAGGAAAATGAATAAGTGGTGTATGATCGATATTATCCTGAAATAACATGCAACATGCGACATTGTGTCCACTCCCTTTAACATTCTGATTTTTCACAGTGTTTATGTCATTTTGGGATTTCCTTACGTCTCGTTTCTCCACAATGCAATATAGGAACATGAATACAGATAAGAGGCGGGGGGTGGGAGGGGTGGTTAATTGGCACTCCACGCTCCTGAACTTACCTGGGGAATAAGAAACTCGACTGCAAACTGTGATGTATTCAAGCTAATCTTGCTGCTTGGTGGAATCTGTATTAAAAAAAAAAGTAAGTAGTAAACTTTTCTAAAAAATGAAACAAGTCTTAACAGAGTATGTGTGTTTGTTATGGCTCACTGAGAACCAACACCTAACTAGCACATTTATCTTGGTTTCCACTGGGAATGACTAGATCACTTTCACTTTGCCAATCTCGGTGTTTTCCATGGTCGTTAAATATAGGAGGCTTAATTGTTTAAAGTCTTTAAACTCACTAATAGCTAGAGCAAAGGCTGAACCTATGGTTTACTGCAATTTACTTCCTCTTTGTACTTTAACATTGATATTGTTTCAAGTTCCTTTTGTTGTTTCTTCACACAGGCCTATATGCAGCCTATAAACAGCTTATCAGGTAAACAGGTAATCTATCCTGCTTAAATTGCAACAGCGACGGCAAAATAGTTTCCTTGCTCTCGGTTTCAATTTCAAAATCAAGTATAGTCAAGGTAAAGAGTTCAAATGAAAAATAATAAGATGTGAACTAGTTTTCAGTCTCCCAGACATATTATACATATGTTAAACAAGATGTAGTAAGTATTGTTCGCTGTTTCATTTTCAAAGGAATTCATGGTTATATCTTTTACTTTCTGTTCTTTTAATAATCATGTGATGACATTTCATAACTGACTTTCAAATATCATCAGTTTAAGTATTTCTTTCCTTGCTGAAAGAAATGGTCAAGTATACAGATGGTCATTGTTTTAAGTTTTATGTTCATGACAACAATAAAAATTAACTATAGCTTATTTAATTCTGGTATGGAAAAGACAATCTATATGTATATATATATATATATATATATATATATATATATATATATATATAGTAGAAAAGATGAGGACAACATGTAATGCCTTTAAATCCAACATAATATTTAGAATAGAATAGAATAACTTATACAACTTTATTCTATTCTATTCTAAATATTATGTTGGATTTAAAGGCATTACATGTTGTCCTCATCTTTTCTACTATTATTTCTATCCAACACATGGAACATTTCATCATGCGTATATATATATATATATATATATATATATATATATATATATATATATACACATATCAATATTTATGTCCGTGTGTTAGTGTACTTACTTTATCCTGTGTAACGTTATACTGAAAGAAGCCTGTATTCTGAAGGACATATCCAGCACTGTTAGCAACATAGTCATAGTGTGCGTGTGCGCGTGTGTGTTAGTGTACTTATGTTATCCTGTGTAACGTTATACTGAAAGAAGCCTGTATTCTGAAGGACATATCCAGCACTGTTAGCAACATAGTCATAGTGTGCGTGTGCGCGTGTGTGTTAGTGTACTTACGTTATCCTGTGTAACGTTATACTGAAAGAAGCCTGTATTCTGAAGGACATATCCAGCACTGTTAGCAACATAGTCATAGTGTGCGTGTGCGCGTGTGTGTTAGTGTACTTATGTTATCCTGTGTAACGTTATACTGAAAGAAGCCTGTATTCTGAAGGACATATCCAGCACTGTTAGCAACATAGTCATAGTGTGCGTGTGCGCGTGTGTGTTAGTGTACTTACGTTATCCTGTGTAACGTTATACTGAAAGAAGCCTGTATTCTGAAGGACATATCCAGCACTGTTAGCAACATAGTCAGTCATCCACATGAACACCATCTTGGATTGATCTGGATCGCTTGGAATTGTGGGTATCTCATAGGGTGCCTCTGTATGATTTCCCTTCTGGTAGACTTCACCCTTGATGAGATAATGGATAAGAAAAACAAACAATGCCACTTCAAAGTTCTTCCAGTGGTGATTCTCATGAAAATTCTTTTCTCAAGAATTAAACAGTCATTGTGAACTATACAGGTGGTCATACTATACTATTAAACAAGGGCGTAGGAACCGGGGGGGGCTGGGGGGCGCCAGCCCCCCCAGTGAAAAATATGGAGGGGCGGAAGTATCATTCCGCCTCCCGCTTCGCAAGTCAGAAAACCCCTTTTTCATTTTCAAATGAGAAAAAAATCTCATTTGGAGCACCAAATTGCATCTAAGGCCAGGTGAAAATGCAAAATTATATACAAAATGGAGTGGGTGGGTTGAAGTGTGCTATATTGCACCAAACTACATCTGAGGCCACCTGGAAATGCAAAAAAATTCCAAAGGGGAGGGGGACACCCCCTCCCCTTAGACCCCTCCCCAGGCCAGCCATCAGTCTTCAGCCCTCCCACTCAAAAGTACCTTCCTACGCCACTGCTATTAAAGCATAGGTCAAATGTACAAAATATGATAATCGCATCTAACTTCAATTGCAGTGGAGTCAATAACTTAAACGCACAACAGCGAACAGTATCCATTACATAAAAACAATGCTTTAAACGGAAGTGTCAGAATGTAACAGAATGTACGAAACAATATTTCCTGTTATTCGTGAAAACATGATTTACCTTGTGTAATGTAGTCAGGGATACATTGAATATTGGTGACGTCACCAGGGAATAATCAATTTCAGCGTCATCACTGATCGAGGCAACAACTGTAGAACAGTTGAAAGAAAGACACAACATAAAATAATAAGGAAGCCAAATCCCTTGGCTATTTAATTCCTCTCAAAATGAACAGATATTATTTTGTATGTTTAGTTAAAGTAGCCTATTTCCAACATCAACCTTTCCTGTAACTACATCATATTTATAGATGGTATTAATAACATCCAAGTTACTATATGAAGCAATATACAGTTGTGTATCTCATAAATCTATAATAGCACCAACACCGACTGCTGAAGTTATTGAAAAAAAAAAAAGTTCCAAAACATTTAAAGAAGACACCAATATTGTTTTTATATAAATATAACAATTAACAGGATTCAAATTTTAAGAATTTATCACTTACTCTGAATGTTCGCTACTTCTTCGGCCAAGTCTGTGTTCACCTCTTGAATCACAATTTTACAAACCTGTGAATATCAGCCAAAAACTGTCTGTCATTAAAAAGAACGACTTAACCAGAGGAAAATCAGCTTCAAATCACCCCCTCAAATGGCAACAAGAAACAACAACATCAAAACAACAACAACATCAAAACAACAACTACAGTAACATCAACAACGAATGAATTACGCTAAAAGAAATGTACATACTTTTGTACAAGAAAGATCAATAATTGTAAACGGAGGGGTCATTCCACGATATTGTTGAATAATTTACCTCGTCATTCATAGCATCTTTGATTTTGTCAGCGATTTGATCATCAAACAAATTGTACAACCAACTGAGGAAGAGAGAAAAGTGAACAAAATAAGGCTCTATTATCAGATACTCACTGAATATAGTTAACTCCGTGAAATTATTGTTGAAGATTTTAAAGTATGCATGGGGTTCTCAAGAGACGGCCAGCGGGTAAAATGCGGACGCAAGAGAATTTGATTCGTCCCGCAAAACAGTGGACCTGCAACTTGCTTCATGCCTTATTTGGATATGCTGACCCTTAAGGCCATATTTGTGAGCCTCCCTGCAGCAAATTAATCATTCTCGGTAAAATGAAATGTTGTTTCTCTGTGACCCTATGCTCCAAACAATGTTTTTCTCTTGCCTTTGTAGAAAATTGATTGAAAACATAAACGCTTCAGGTATTACAATTTCTTTCAAGCTATAACGTTGACACACAAATACTTTCTACAAAGAAAGAAACCAACATAGTCTATTCTGGATGTCAAATTTGAGTGACTTATGTTTCTAGACAAACCTTGCACCTCCGTGTAAGTCAACGTCCACACTTCCAACGGAGAATTGACAATCACTGCTTGAACTGTAAACTGTTGGGCGTCCGGTAGAGTCCACTCCTGAAAAATAACATGGAAACTTGGAAGATTCGCCTAGGCAATGAGTAATTATTATTTTGTACATGGTCATTTTCACAATCAGTGGTGTAACTTCCAATATTGGCACTTATTGCTTTGTAACTCAGTGACCAAATACCAGAATTCTTAGATTTTTTGCCATTTGACCATCCTAAGTGAAGTCTACCTTGGGTAGCTTAACAAACTTTCTCGGTTTCTTCAGGTTGATTTGGTGGCCATAAATATGCTTAAAATATGCTAGTTCAGCCGTACACTCTCAACTACACTGTTTTTGTCAGAGCCTGTACTTATTGGTGGAAGGTATTTTCCAGTTCTTATTTGGTTGATATTATCAACAAGTGTCCAAACTAAAATGCAATTGTGTTCCCCAGGTTTCCTTCCTTTCCTTCTCCAAGGAACGGTGGCTAGATTTTATCGTTTCGGAGGTGACATTTTCCGTTAACAATTGGTACCTAAGTTTGACTGCAACTAAGTTCTAGTTAAGCAGTGTAAATTTTGTTAAGTAAGGTTGCATTATTACAATAACTAATGTGTCTAATATCTCGGCCAAAAAATATTTTTCATTTGGAATTCTTAAAAAAATTGTGTTAATTTCAAATTTAATGTTAACTTTTCCGTTAACTTTTTCGTCACCTCCGAAACAAAGCATTCTTCAGTCCAAGATTTATGTAAACAATAGTATAGCCATTTTGAACTTATTAAAATATACCTCACCCCCTAACGTAATATTTGAGTAAAAGTTGTGACAACATGACCAGTCGTTTTAATTTCTGGGAGATTCTTAACTTTCCGTTAACATGCGTCACCTCCGAAACACCTTGTCACCTCCGAAACAGGTTAGTTGGAAATTTGATCTCTACTGATCCAATAAACATCTTCCTTGGCTAAAACTCATATTACAGGAATTCTGTAGAGGTGTAGCAACCAGTATGATAATATCTTTTAAAAGGTCCTTTATTAATTATGTTAAATTTGAATTAAACTGTAAATTAATGTTTCGGAGGTGACACAATATTGTTAACACTACATTTTTTACATTTCTGCTGTTTGTGTACCATCATATGCTAATGGATGACTTGATCTACCTTAGAAAACACTGTAACAAACTGAACAAAGTATTAATGAAACTCTCACATGCACAGTTGATGAATAACTTACAAATATGTGTTTTTTTGCCACTTTTTCCCCTTTCTGGACAAGAGATAGCGTACCATTGCTTACATTAGTGCCATTAATAAACTTGAATGAAATGATCGATTAGTAATGAAGTGCTGTCCATAAAAGATCACAATCACCAAACATGCAGTTTTTAAAACTTTATTAACATGGGACAAATTTATCAGATATTAGCTCAATCTGCCTGTGGTCTTTGCTCTTGTTTCGGAGGTGACATTGATTGTTTACATGTAATATACTGAACTATCCCTTTGTTTGAGCATATTTCTGAAATATTCTACTAGTGCATACACTTGTGCCGCAGTTATATGTTACCTTCTGTGAGTTCTACAGTGCTGTTGAGTACATGTTCACAGGTTTAATTTTGCACCATGTTGACCTGTACCAGTATACACATTAATTTGTATGATTCCCACTATAACCACGGAGGGCTCTACTATTTGGTCCAGGTAAATATCCTACAAAAGTTCAGAATATTTGTTCACAATATGTAGACCTGCTGCTGTAACATTTGAAGCAAAAAGAAAGAATCTTATTGCTTCTTTAATGAGCTGTTGTTATCACAGCAAATTGTCTGAAAAAGAGACTTCCCAAAACTACATAAAATTTGAACAGGGAATTCCCCTCCCTTTTCTTAAAGGGTGTGAAGAGTGAAGACTGGTGCAAAAGGAAACGTCTAATGCTGGTAATCTGACCTAGTTTCGATGAGGTGTAACAGAAGTGTTAGACACCACCATCGATCCCAGAAAATACACACACAGCTTGCTACCATCGTTAATAGACACTAGTGTACAGTCAGTACAGCTACAGCACATTGTACAAACGATACAGCGATGGACATCTCAGGTCCAGCTAAAGATAACAAGGTATCACGTTTCATTACTGTCTGCATTTTGTAGCAACACGAACAAAACATCACTTGCAAGCAACAGAAAGTTACATTTTTCAGATGGCCGCACACGGTTTGTGACGAGTCTTCAATGCCTTTAACAACCAATTACAAACAACTAACCTTTATAGAGTGAAAACTCAATTAAATCTAGATTGTTGCTCCAGATGGTCTCTTAGGCCTTGTTCACATTTAAGAATGCAACCTGGGCGATTATTGATATAATAATATCCGCGAGAAGGATTAACTAGTTAAGAACAAGACGCATTCACATTTCGGAACGAGTAAGTTTCGTCTGTTTGCGAGATTAATATACTGCGCAGGCGTATAAAGGTCATATCAGCTGTTTACATTCCCCATGTGCTTTGCCATTGTCTTATGTTCTGTACTAGTACGTACTACTCCATACACCACTGCACGGCAATGTACAATCATCGCACATAAACAGTTAACTGTATTCCAACAACTCCGTACTGGCATTACCATAACATTTTAACCCAGATTTGAATTTCTTCCAAACCCTTCAGTGGATGAGCAAACGATCTTGCTAGTCAGTGTTTTACTGCTTGATGTCGCATTTGAGGCTAATCTAACATCAAAGGCATTTAATGTTAGGTCTAAAGACCTAGTAAGGTCTACTGTATCTGTATACAGTAGGCTAGTAAGTGCAACTTCATTATAGGCCAGGCCAGACGTAATGGTTTTAGCCTTTTACTAACTTCCATAGCAACCGAACTCAAAATCATCCGTTTTGAAATAACCATCAAATTTCAGAGTTTGGCCTCTTCAAAAATCTGTCAGTGCGGCGTACAATGAATTTAAGGCTATTACAGTAGATTTAAGTGGACTGTCATTTAGTTTGTTTTGTCTCACAACCGTTACTGCGTCTTTTCTGCAGTGTTGGTCAAATCGGTTCAAAGAAAATGAAATGGGTTCACGAATAGCATCGTTTGGTAGTGTTTCTGTTAAGAAGGGCAACGCTCTGACAAACACATACATGTACGCGCCAAATAGCAACTTGATATATCGGAAATCTCGGGTCACCATTAAGTCTCCGACCATTCACATCACATTTACTGAGAATGCAGGATAAAATTCTTAAGACTGCATGCCGACTTGAAGTACTGTATGAGTAAGGGAGTGTTCACACTCAGGGAATTAATTTCCCTTGAGGACTTGAAGTACGGGTGCATTCTTAAATGTGAACAAGGCCAAGCTGCTGTTAAATGATTTTAGCCCATCATTTATGCAGTTTTTGACAAGTGTTAACCTAACTTTTCACTAAAACTTTGATAGACTGTGGTTAGGTCATGCTAATGAAGTGTTTTTTCCAGAATAATTGACTGAATGTCCTCTTCAAATTTGTAAAAGGTTACAGGAATGTGACAGTCAGTTTCACTGCCAAAAGTGTAACCAACATAAATGATACTGTAACTAGCAATCAGAATGGCTAATGGCTACGCAATGTTAATCATTTCTTTGTGGTATAATATTTCATATGCAATTAGCCAAAACAGTGTGAATTTAACCAAATAATTTTGAATGGATACAGTATTGTCTCCAAGTTATCATGAATGGCAACAAAAGCAGTCACAGTTCTAGTATCATTAATGTCATTAAAATATTATCAACATATCCTTCTAATGTTTTTCATACTTTCCAAGGTAAGTTCTATGTGTTTTAGCATGAATCAAGCCTTCTGGACTGTGTAAACGTTTAGCGTCACCTCCGAAACAAAAGAGACTGAAGGTATATACAATATGTTGTATGTGAGATAATCATTTGCAATATGAGTGCCACAGTAAGAGACTTCAGCCCAATGTTTACAATTGCTTTTTAAGTGCCCTTATTTGCTTTACCTGACATTTACCTATTTTTTATAACATAAAACTATTGTATTCTGTGTTCTGTATTCTTTCACTTGTTTCACTAGTTGTACAGGTAGTTGATACACATTCTCTGCTCCTTGGCAGAGATATTTTTTATTTAAATCAGTGGTTGATTAAAGATGTTATGAACATTCATTGAGTTTAAGTGTTTAATTCTTTGTTAATTAGCAAAAAAGCCTTTACAACAACTTGTAAACATTTTTGTCGCCTCCGAAACACATGTAAAATGTTAACGTCACCTCCGAAACGCGTAAGTGGGAAAATTCCAACTTTTGCAAAACTGCATGGATTTTTGTGCAACTTGGATTGGATATTAGCCCTCTGTGAGGAGACATTATTTAGGGTGTTTGACTTGGCCTTATCTTTTTATTAAATAGTTTAAAGTTAAAATTAAGAAAAACAATCCTTGATTTCCAATAAATTTTCAGTTAACATGGAAATATCTGCAATAGTAATAAAAAAATTCTGCCAAATCCTTTTCATTTTTAAGTAACATATAATGATAAGCGTTTTAAAGTTTACTTGAAACAGAGTACTGTTTTAACACTGTGTAAATATGGTTGCTTAAAAATATATCTTTTTGCTTAAAGTTTCCTAGAGTCATACAGTCACCGAAAAATTACACCCATAAACGTATATGTATAAGCTCCGAAAAGTTGAAGTTACAAAAATTTGAACCCCAAAACATGTGATCTTAGTAAAAATTTCAATATATATGGTGTTTGAAATTTTGGCCCTGAGTGTACAAAAGTTACACCACTGATTGTGAAAATGACCACATACAATCAGCATATTTCAGTTTTAGTAATTTAATTTACTTCATATTTAGAAAACACAAAAACAAAAAAACTTTACTTCACATTGATGTAACTTTGGTATTCTCAATGGTTTGGACGTTGTCAATATTTGCATATTCATGGCTTATGCATAAATGCCAATGCTCATATGTCATACATAGAACACATACGTAGAACACATACTATATCTACGTAGAACACATACTATATCTTTAAAACAGGGACACTACACAACAGAGGGTATATGGTCCTGCCTTTGTCAAAGGGGTATACGGATGCTTCGTTCTTTCACAGTAACTGTATTGTCACTTCGATCCCACAAAGAGGGTCTATATGGTCCTGTTACCCACCCACCTCCTTCAATGAGGGTCTATGAACCCTTCATTCCCACACAGTGGGTCTTTATGAACCTTCATTCCCACATAGTGGGTCATTGGACTCTTCATTCGAAGAGAGTGGATCTTTGGTCTCTTCATTCCCACACAGCCGGTCTATGGTTATATACCCCAACAGTCTAGTTGTAGCCCTTTAGTTCTCTCATAGAAGTTCCTATTACTATATTGCCTCTGTGTACAAGATCTACCTCTCAGATGTCTGTCTTGTTTTCCTTACCTATTTCAATGGTTATAGAAATGGAAACTGAGGACATCGAAATATCAAAACTGCCAGAATCAGAGACCGGAATACTGCAGGAGGTACATATGTAATGAATAATAATAACATATAATATTTCATGTATTTCATATCAACTTAATCAACAAATTAGACATGTTAACACACTGTCCAAAGCAGGATTCGATGTTTACAAGTTTCTAATTTTGACTGACATGAGAACGTGTATAAGTCATCTATAAATTGTTATATCTACCGTTTAACCCTGAAAGATAACTGACGATGTTTATAAACAAAGATCCATGTAACCACCCTTCATAAATTTTACACATTCAAAATAACGAGTACATATATACTCACAAGCCATGTAGTTTATAGTGCCAGTCTCCATGGAGAGACAAACTGAGACCGCTCGCTGAGACCGTGAGACCAACATCGGTCACGGTAGAGATGGACGCAGACGGTATATCAAAACTGGTCACATGGATACTATACAGAAGAGTAAATGCAGCAGGATAACAAGTTCAATTAACAAGCATGGGGCTACATGATGTCTGGATCAGAACTCCATGTCATATTTGCATGGATATATACTAATGTTTATATTGATACTGAAGTGTCACAATGGATCTAGAATATTCTAACAAGAACACAGTAAAGCCTGTACAGTCTGTAGTGGCAGGAAGGGGACGGGGGGGGGGGGCAGGTAGGGGGAGAACCTAAGACTAACTTATCATTCACTCAGCTTTCCTATCACTCTCCCACCCCCCCACCCCATGTCTCTCTTTCACTTTCCTTTTTTATTGCATTTTTCCACTCCCTCAAGACTCCTCAGTGTTGGTGAGTGGATTAGGGTGATCGACTGAGGATGAAGAAGGCGTTGAAGTTTAGGGGTAAATATTCGGCTGTATTTTCTGAAATTCCTATTAAACACAATAGATGACATCTGTGAAAGCTGTTCAATTCATCTTCTTGTGTTCCACCCACCTTCTCATCCATAGCATTACATTCAGTATGGGTTGAAGTACTGTACATTTCGATCGTAACTCGAAACGTAACTCGTTGAACAAAACCATGAGGGAAGAGCCCAATAAATTCCCTCGTTAACAACTGTGCTTTAGCATTTGCTCTTTAACACAAATTCATTGGTTTTTTGCTTCGATCACCAATCTGCCCATGCAGGCCAGCTCATATGCGGGCAGAGCATGGGCGCAGCAAGATGATTGACCAGGGGTACCTCTACTCCATTCATCTAGTCTCATTCCACCCACCCATCCCATGGTCCCACCCCTTCACTATTACGCCATGAATGGTGGACACAACTTGACTCCCATCATTCTAACATTCTTCATGCTTATTCTTGCAGTTCTTACTTGGATATCGAGTAGTCGATAGTGCCAATCCCAACATCAGCACTGCCTGATTGGTCTGGAATGGTTGCCTTGGAGATTTCGTCCTTCAATTCCTGTATCCCAACTTCACTTACTGTATTTAACGAAATACAGGAATCAATTTAGTAGGTACAAATTTAGACCATCGTCCATAGTTCATGAGTAGGAAATGCAAATGAAATGATGCAAAATCACCAACATATTCATATCAGTACAAGGAAGCTTTCATCCCCAGCCCCTACCCTCCCCAGTCCTGTGTCCTTTATCAAAACCAAGACTGTGTGTCTGAATTATCTCTAATAATGGAAACAGACGAACTTTCCCAGTGAATAACTATATAGCATATATGCCAATGACATTGTTTAATGGTAGTACAACAGCATGAGCAGGGTACATGACTTCCTCTTTAGGCCATCCAAGCACGAATCAAGTACTCAATCTTGCAATAGTATGTATACCAGATAATAGCTTGAAACTTATGCATAATACTTAATAGTATGTGTAGGCAACATTTCACTGTTCTTAGAATACGGGTACATTTCAACTACAAGGATTGTGATATGTGTGGAAGGTGACAATCACTACACAACGTCTGTATGGATGAACCAAAAGTGCTTTTCACAGATAAACATGTAGGCCTAATTGCCTAACTATACGTTAGCAATAACACTTACAAAACTGGAGTCCAGTGGGTGTAATACGTGCCTGGAATCCTGGATTTACTGCTAACGAGCTACAAAGAAATGAGCCGGCAATGATAATGAGAGTAAGGTACGTTGCCATGATAAAGCGATAGCCTTATATTTCAGTTCCTTTCAGGTTGGAAAATGAACATACAATGATCTTTCGATGTCACTATCAGTCTATCACTTCCCTATTTTGTATCAGTAAGGCCAAGAGGAACCAAGACTGAGCACAAGTAAATATACAAAACGTCAACGTGCTAAACTGTACAGCCACTGCAACCCCTTAGTTTGTTTTCAAAGGGTGAAGGGTTAACAATCTCAACAAACAGGTATCATCACAAAGGCTTGACTAGGAACGAAATGTGGCAAAATTGTATGTTCGTCATGATCACTAGTCTCAACGTATGGGAACTAGTTTTTGATAATTCATCAGTAGGCCTATACAGTTCAGAGGACACTAGTGTTGGTTTTATTTACCTGCTCTACATAGGTAACATTTCATAAAAAAGTTTAATATTAAGCAAGGGCGGCGGAAGCACTTTTAATCTGGGGGGGGGGGGGGAGGGGGCACCGACATCAAAGGGCACCTTGCAGAAATTCGATTGGACTGATGTAGCCTTATATTTAGTACCCTTTATAACTGTTATTGTATTATCTTATTTGCGTATACACATCACTCCATCAAGCCCCCCCCCCCCCTCCCATTTCAAGAAAAATATGCATACTAGCACTTCAATATCCAATGTGCAAATTGGGAAACAAGGAACAAGTTTTGTCTTGAGACAAAATGAGGTGAAATCATGCTAGTTGCTAATGTATGAATTTCCGAATTAGAGTTTCTTGTGAATATGTTAAAAACAAAAATTCCATTCGAAATAGCACGACTATCTGAGCGGAGCGCCACCATCGCTTGGCGCGGAGCGTACAATAAATTTTTGGTTTTACAAACCCCTCAGATGGCCGGAAACGGCCCTTCCCGAGTGTTCATTCTGGTTCCCTGGCCTCTTGCTAACTTGAGACACCTCAATTTTTATGTAGAAAAGGGCACATTTTTAACATGAGGAAAAGTGGGGGGGCACGTGCCCCCTGTGCCCCCCCCCCCCCGGTTCCGCCGCCCTTGCCCCTATTTCAAGGAAAATATGCATACTAGCACTTCAATATCCAATGTGCAAATTGGGAAACAAGGAACAAGTTTTCTTTTGAGACAAAATGAGGTGAAATCATGCTATAGTTGCTAATGTAGGAATTTCCGAATTAGAGGTTATTTCTTGTTAATATGTTTTAAAAAAATTCCATTCGAAATAGCTTTGAGTTTGACTCACAGGAAGTCATTAGAAACCAGGTGCGTAGCCAGGATTTTCAAAGTTGTATGCACGACTACCTGAGCGGAGCGCCACCATCGGTTGGCGCGGAGCGTACAAGAAATTTTTGGTTTTACAAACCCCTCAGCTGCAGATGGCCGGAAACGGCCCTTCCCGAGTGTTCATTCTGGTTCCCTGGCCTCTTGCTAACTTGAGACACCTCAATTTTTATGTAGAAAAAGGGCACATTTTTAACCTGAGGAAAAGTGGGGGGGTGGGGCACGTGCCCCTTGTGCCCCCGGTTCCGCCGCCCTTGATATCAAGAAGACTTAAGTTTAAACAAAACGTACCGTAAGTGCGCGCGTGAATTCACACAGCCTTAAGGCTTCAGCGGTGCATTAAAATGCGTTTTTATAAATATTGACTTTCATTATTAACGCGGAAATAAATATTCATGCTTGTTTTAATAAATGTATAGTATCATTAAGAATAAACGAATTTCAATTGTTTTACGGCATTAGCCCAAGCCTGTTCGATCCCATGCACGGGCATGATCTGAATTACACACTGCGTCCTCTGAAGCAGATCGTGTTGTTTCATCTGGCATCATCTTAAAAATGATAGGAGCCCTCGATTCCTTACCCAGCGAAAAGATTGCAATTTTTATATTTCGAGCAGACTTGAACGACGAGCTTCTCGAACCAAAGGTTATCTATATGCGGAAACATATTATCTTTAGCCATATAATTATGTCCTGTTTCCTTGTTCCTTTACAGAATTATTGTGTTGGTACAAAAAACCCAGGTAAAGGGACGGAGAAGGATACGAGGGGGAGATTTGGCTCAGACAAAGAAAACAAAATTGTCCTGACTTTCATTGCAGAGTGTGTATTGATACAAGTTAGCCACACATTGCTATAAATATTACTTTTATAGAGGGCACACTTCATAAAGTGAGTCCATCTAACATTACATAAGAGCTGAAAGTTCAGAACAAACGATAAACTTAGAGAACATACATCCAGTTATATACAATAAAGCACAAAGTATGAAAGCAACACCTCTTATTGTCCCCTGATGGATAGAATGTGGTTAAAGTAATTCTTGAATTTTCAAAGGGTATGCTCCTTGAAGTCTACACAATCACAGCAAGAGTAGATTTCTAGCAGAAAGCATCTATTTTGTTAGTCTGTTTAACATATTTGGAGGCAATTGAGACTGTGTAGCCATCAAAAATATGGTACGTGAATAAATTGCCTGAAACGTGTGTATACGCGTACAGTAGTTCCTGAAACAACTTTAGGTGATAGTTAAAGTGATATTCCAGAGGAATATTTATGCTGACTGACGAAAGAGGAACGAAAGAGGAACGAAAGAGGAACGAAAGAGGAACGTAAGGAGTGTTAGCTCAGTGGTTAACGCCGATGCCATTCAATCATAATTAGGTCCCGAGTTCGAGTCACTCCAAAATTAATGTACGTCGTCCAGTTACAGAGTTGTTGACAATTGACAATTCATAATCATGGACGTTAAATATGAATCTAAGAGACTGATTTCGGTCAGCTTGCAGCTTTGATAAGCCAATGATGGCTTCTTCGCGAGTTCCTGCTTGCAGCAAGATCTAAGATACATACATACATTTTAAGAAGCGTTCCAGTGAAATTTGCACCAATTCCTACATGGTGTTCTCAACTTTACCTAAGGGCATGTGAAGTTCACAACATAACAATGACTATAGTGTTTTCACATTGAGATGCATCTAAATTTTGAAGTAACAAAATTGTAATTAAATTTTGAAGAAAAAACAAATTAAAATCATTTGTAAGTCTGCTTCTATGACATCACCCTTGTTTCCTTCAAGCTCACTCTTGCTACAAAAGAACATGTCAACTTCAAATCTTGCTACCTTGCAAATAGTACATGGGAAAATTTGAAGCAAACTTCATCGGGATGCTAAACATGTGTTCCTCTTTCATTTGTCAAGGGTTAATTTTCCTCTGGACTACTATTCTTATAAGAATCATCATCTGTTTAGTACATCACAGTCACTTGTCTTTAATTGGGAAAATCTGAAGTATCTGATGATACACAGAGCAATAACTGAGTTAGGGGCGTTATGCAATAAAAACTTAGTTTATACAACATAAATCTTAGCACGACAAATTTGTTGGGTATTGTAAACATTTGTGGCGGGAAAAACTCTTCTTTCTTTCTTTGAGTTTTGTGTTTCCCTTGAAGTATTTGAATGAAGGATTTGTGTACCAGACAGGTAGTCCAGCAAATTGATGAGCCAGTGGTGTTTAAAATGGGTTATTTCTACAAAAACGGGTGTCGAAAATACTACTTACGCTAATAGCAGATGCTTGTAACAGACTGCAACATTTCAAATTAATCTTGTACCAATGGTGGTACTTTAACCGATTACACCCTAAATTAAACATGTAACGGTTAAGCTGAACGGCTACACTACCTCATACACTGTAAATACGTTTCTACATTTCTTCTCTCCATCCCTTGTCTACTAATCCCCTTACATCCATCTCTTTGTGTTCACCATGCTCATTAACCTGTCTATATTCTGTGTGTGTTTTTGTCCCTTCTGTTACTGTTACTTGTCATTTAGCTTTTGAAGAAGATCCTGCTAGGATCGAAACGTCAGGCCAACTTACTTTTAAATGTTTTTAAAGAGAATAAAATCTTGAAATGGAACAGTTGTGCACTTACTTTATAGCAAACAAGATGATGTTCAAGTAGTACAACAACAAAGGTTGCCATAACGATATATTAGAACCTAGTGTAGAAAATATATACAGAGAAGTTAATAACAGCCACGATACGTGAAAAACATGTGGAAAAGAGTGCCTGAGATGTTGTATTATTTGAAGAATGAGAGAAAAAATAATACTATGGCACAATTGTTTTTTTGAATTGAGTGTGCCTGACGGTATGTCTCGACGAATTATGGCGAAGAGATTGAACACAGCTGTATAAATATGTGGGATAGTATGATGAATGCGATGGTACAGACATGGGGTACTGTATGACAAACTATTAATTCAACTTGAAAGTATGTTTCACAATGAATAAATTCCAATTTATACCCATTTACCATCAAAAGAAAAGAATTATCTAAATTTAAAAATGTGATGAAATGTTAAAACATGTGATGAAATGTTATCGTTAATTCATATGATGAAAATGGATGTGAGCAAGTACTTCCATGCCATCGAAATGAGCAACAAAAGGACACCATCTCTATGGTAACTGGATCTACAGGATCTTTGAAATTGATAGTTTGTGTGAATTCCTCAGTAATAAGTCACAAGCCATTCAGTTTTGTTGATTTTTAGCTTGTTGATCCCACCCCTGTGAAAAGTCTACATGCATTACTTCAATTTCAATGTTCCAACAAGATCTTTATCCTGCTAATTTGCTAAATGCATTCATCGTCCATTCATGACACTAAATCATAAAATAGCTGGCGGCACTGGGGTGCCATAGAAGCTTGCCCAATTCTTAAAAATTTAATCAACTTTTGCGTGAATGGAGGTATAGCGTTAAAGCACACTAGAAATATATTACTACAATAAATATTTTTAGCATTCCCATTAGCATCTTACACAACCCTGACCACCCACCTCCTCCCCTGCCCCCCCACCACATACTTCTAACTTTCACCCTCTCATTACCCTCCCTTATGACTGTGAAATACAAACCTACCCATCAATCTTATCAGGTTTTTCTTCAAACACTTTACAGAATTTGTTGTTCATTAGTTGATGCAATCGGACAGGTGGGTACTGTCATGCATAAACCTATACGAAGAGTTGCAAACGGAAATAAAAACCTGTTAAAATAATCCCAAATCAAGCATGCTTTTAATAGACATTCTTAAAGTTTCCATGGCAATTCTCATTGATTTTTCATGCTCCATTTTGTTCTTTGTGGTCCATCTTCTCCACTATCTTACTGATGAGTTTACACATGGATTCTCCTTGCCGCTTTCCTGTCTCCAGGACCTCCTGATGGTCCGTCTTCTGTTCGATATCGTTCTCCATTATGCAGGCGTTGGTAACCATGGACATACCCAGCACTTCCATCCCACAGTGCCTTGCGGCAATTGCTTCTGGGACAGTGCTCATGCCTATGGAAAAAAATATCAAATAAGTTATTATAATTTTTGACAATTTTTCTTTGAGCTGTTGATCATCTGCATGCTGTTGATCTTTAAAGCAGCATTTTGTGCAGCATACAGTTGCACCAATATTTATACCAAAGGTACATATATAGCATTGATTCACATTAAGAGTTCTCAATTAAGCAGCCCCACAGGCAAATCTGTCAAACAAAACTATTTCATTCTGGCCCGCAAAGAAGGAAATCAGCCCAATGGGGCTTGTGGGCCTCTGAGGGGTTAGGCTTGCGCACCCTACCACACATACTACTCTGCTACATTCTAGGTACATTGAGATCTGGGCTATTGCTCCCAACTAATTTTCCTTTCTGGCCCTTGTAGAAAATTATATGAGAACACCTGGTCCATCTATTTAACAGACTAAGCAGCCTCCTTGCTTTTTTTCCATCCAACTAATTAAGAAGTAATTAAGAAGGATTCTATTTCACTCCTAACCTACTACGTCACCCAAAGACTTGGGTTTAGATTAGACTCATTGGTTTCACAAAAGCCCAAATGAAAACGTTTAAATTCACTGATTATTTCAAAAACAAAGGAAGGATTGGAGTTAAATACTTCCACGTAAACTAACATGCTGCACTGTTTTAGTGTTATGACACTTTCAGGGCACATATTTCAATTTTCCATTTTTTTAATCAAATTTCAGTTATAATTTGATTTATGAGGTTTGCTAGACTTCATTGGTAACTTACATAGCCAATCTAACAAACCAGTGCCATGTGCAAAGGCAGGCCAGGGGTGCTTCCACCCCAACACCCACCTTCAATCATTAGTCAAGGACTTTTACATTCAGCTCGGAAGAATTATACTTTGTTACTGGTGTACAAATCTATTCAACCTCAAGAGTATATATTAGAGCTAATTATAGACAACAAAAAATTATAGTGCCTCATAAACTCCCCCCCCCCCCCCAGTCCTCCATACCACATGGCTGGCTTTAACAGCACCAAGGACACCCCCTCAATACCAACCTTGATTAACCTTGGCCCTTCCTCAAAGGTTCTTTCAGCTCCTACCTAAATTTATAGTAGGGAATTTAAAATTTGTGCCTTCACCTTTGAAATACTGTGCAATCCAACTGTATTGTTTAATAGTACATCATCACAAACTTCAAACACAAAAAAATGCTTTTGCAGTATATAATCGTTGTTGTATTTTCCAAATCTAACTGATACAGGACAGATTTGTTTGACACTTACGTGTACTGGGTGTGGTTAAGGTCGATATTTGATGAAAAGCTAATGGATATAAACACTCATGACTCACAAAAGGTTTACTAGGGGGCCAGGCTCTATACGTACCTACTACATCTGCTCCAATTGTTCTGAAGAATCTAAGTTCTGCCGGTGTCTCGTAGGACGGTCCCGAAGCCATTAAATAAACCCCCTCCCTAATAAAGTGGGAGAGCCCTTCATCCTTGGCAACAGAATGAGCAAGTTTACGCAGACGAAGGCTGTATACGTCCGACATGTTCAAGAATCGAGGACCGAACCTGAAATCAAAATTGATCTTGTTTCAAAGTTTGTCTTGTCTGTTTAAGAAATGTTATGCATCAACCACTTTGTCCAAATGAAAAAAAAAATTAGAAAAAATTAAGAAATGTTGATAAATGAGTATAGTTAAAAATTTAGTAATAGTTATACTAAAAGATTAACTATTATAGCATTAGTAAAGCAACAAACTTTACTACAAGCTGTATGAGTTACAAACATTGTACAATCTGTATTTGATGGACTTTCAGATTAAGGTGCATGATGTTCAATTCTGATTAGGTTAATTGATAATGAAGGATGCCTAAGAAGATGCTGACTGATTAAAACTGAAGATATACCGTTTTGAATAACATTACATACTGTAGGTAAGTGGACACCTATCTATGAAAGGTTAAAAACGTTTCATACAGTACTGACACTTAGGACAGTTTGAATGTCTTAACCAAGGACATCAATATCAACTACAGAATCTGTTGACTCTTCTTCCCAACAAATCACAACTAAATTTCTAATTTATTAATTTGTGTTAATTGCAAAGATACAAACTTTTTCTTGTTGAAGCTTTCGATACAAATAATGCAGCTCTCGTTTTTAAATATTATGTTGATAGAATGATAGCAGTTACTTCATAAAGTAAACTCCAGGACAATGCCAGCGAAACGAAGGTATTTGACGTCTGTTTAGAAATAAACTCATGCAGGAAGCGTAACTCATTTGAGTGCCCATAGCACTTTTCAGGGTTCATGCATTATTTATTCTAAAAGAATCGTTGCGATTCTTTATCAGTTTTGCCACCTTGTATTTTTATAATGCTGTATAGGAGAAATTAAGTAACAAGTACCTCTCATCATTGGGTCCTCTCAGAGGGTTTTGGCCTGCAAGTATTGGAAATCCAATGTGATCCTTCATCAGCATAAAATCACCTACTTTGAAATCTCTGTTAATACCTCCGGCTGCATTACACACGATCAGAGTCTTTATGCCCAGCAGACTCATTACTCGGATGGGAGCCACAAGCTGGAGAACAAGAAGAAGTGTAGCTGCAGTGACGACTATTGCACAAATTTCATATTTTGAAATTTATGGCAAATTTTACTAAATTGTCAAAAAACTGTCTGCCTTACTGTTTCTGTCTGCAATGAGTAGACATGTATTAATATTTGATGCAATCCTAGGCACAGTTTTGTAAAACTATCTTCTCCACTGAGGGCTCATTTGTGGCAAGGAACAACAAGCAGTCTCATGTGCATATGGGTAGCCTACTTAGTTTACAGATACCGTTTCCCGTTCTTTCATTTCGGTACGACAGCTGCAACTCACCATTGCAGCTCATAAGTGTAATGACTAACGTTCATCATAGTAGTTATTAAATACAGTGCATACTGCATTAACGCCACAACGCTTGTTCTTCATGCAACGGCCGTAACGATTACAATGAATGCGCAATAATTGTTATTTATGGCACATAATAACAGTTTATACTAAATTCATAATGTACACATGTCAAGCATTGCACCCAACTCAATGCGACAATTCGGTTTCTGACTCAGAAAATGTGACTATATTATACAAGAGCACCGGGTACAACGTCAACAGTGTTCTGCATTGAAATGTGAAATACTGCCGTGTGGTTACAAAATTAACATTTATAATAGTAGAAAGAATATTTCACGCATAAACAAATCTTTCTTAAATCCAGAAGAACGGCTGACGAGAAACCTTTAAAATTTCCATTCACTTCCATGTACCATTTTCCAGCCATCGATAAATTGATTTTGGGAACTTGAAAGTCTGAAGTCAACAAATGTGATGTCATAAATGACCACTGAGGCAGACTTGTTAACATTTGATGCACATCACTTTATTTTGCTTCTGAAACTCTACTCCCTGACCGCCACACTTTCTACAAGATCAAATTGATATCCTCTATGTTCTGTTCGTATTGTAAAGATTAAACTTGTTTCAAGGTAACTAAATATTTACTGTTGCCATGTACATGAAAACAGATATCATTATCATGTGTGTTACATCATTAACTAATGCTGTTCAGGTCTATGACCAGGGATTTACATCTGATATGCCTACTATACTGTACCTTATATGGTGGGTACCCTTCATAAGAGTGGAACCTTCCTGACATCACAAGGACAGACTTTCCCTTCAGATTCCCGATAACAAACTGTCCTTTGTGACCTGCCACTGTTGTTAAGATCAAATATAAACACAGGTGTGAGTGATGAACTATGATCCTAGTGACAAACTGAACAGACATGTTTTATATATCTTGGAAAAGTCCAAAGTACTTGTTGTGTTTATTAATCAATAATTCAGCTAATAAAGTTTGCTGTGCATTTTGACCAGTTGCAGTTCTTTTATAGCAGAATAAATAATGAGAAGGAATATGAACCAAGTACAGAATATTTTCAAACTGCTGTATTTGTTTGCCAATTTCAACAAATCAAGTGGGTGTTACATTCAAACTAAGATTGTAATTTCACCAACTGAATCCAATTTGATACTCGACACGCAGTCACTCAGCATGTGTCCTTGCAGACAGACAATTGTTCATTTGATTCAACCTCATACATGAAAAAGATTTAATGGCATTGAAGACTCGCGCACAAAGAAACATCTCATGCCGGTAATCTGACCTACTGTAGGTTTGAATGAGGTGTAACAGAAGTGTTAGACACCACCGTCGATTCCAGTAAATACACACACAGCTTGCTACCGTCGGTAATTAGACACTAGTGCCCTGTCAATACATGCAGCTACGGTCAATACCCACAACACAGTGTACTTAGCAGCAATGTACATCTCAGGTCTAGATAAAAGATAACAAGCTATCACGTTTCATTACTGTCTGCATTTTGTAGCGACACAAAGAAAACTTCACTTGCAAGCAATGGAAAGTTAACTTTTTCAGATGGCGGCACACGGTTTGGGGCGAGTCTTCAATTCCTTTAACTTGGAAAATCTCAAAATATTTTACTTTACTTTACATCATTTGACTTGAAGCTGAAACTTCTTTAATGCTCAGAACAAATTACAGGATTCTAAATACAGGAATTATTTATAAATGGGTACAAAATATACACGGGTACTATTAATGGTCAGATATATTTCTGGACTCTTAGCCCACAACGCTCGGGCCGTGGCTAGGAAGGCTTTTCTGGATTGGTGGTGGGTCCAGTGATACTGTAGTTAGCTTCAATGGTATATTTTTTTTGACAGTTCCAACACATGGAATCTGTGATGTCACTGCCATGCGTTCCCTATTATTGCAAGGGACTAGGTCTGTACTCATACCCATATACCAAGGGGGAAAACTTCTTGTTGTTATGATAATAATGTGTGTGTAAAAGTAAGTTGGCCTGACGTTTCGATCCTAGCAGGATCTTCTTCAGAGGCTCAAAGGCCTCTGAAGAAGGCTTCTAAAGAAGATCCTGCTAGGATCGAAGAATCAGGCCAACTTACTTTTACACATTCACTTACACAGGCTCTCTAGTGGATAAGCAGTTAGCTAACAGTTTTATTTTATTTTGATAATAATGTGTGTTATTTTTGGTGACAGGGAAGTTTTGTATGTCATTACATGTACTTGTAATTCCATCCTCCACCATAGTTAAGTTGAAATGAAACTAATTTGCACGCATTTGCATAACAATTCATAATATTGTGGAAATATACTGCGCACTGGTGTGTCAGTTACCTGTGCTGATAGGGAAGTTTGGTATGTCTCTATATGTGATTATAATTTCATCCTCCACCATTGAGGCTAGGGCTCCTTGACCTGATCCTGCAATGATTCCAATGGTAGGTCTGTGTGCTGTCTTCTGTTTGATGAACTCTGCGAATCCTTGCAGCTCATCGTAAGTATATCTGATAGATGAGAACAAAAGAAGGCGAAGTCAAATAAATTTAATATTCAACGACAACAGTGAAAGACAATAAGTTAATGATCCTTCGTGGCTGATCTAGCTAAAACCCAACTTTTACTCCACCCATCCCCTCACCCCCCCACGCCCCTGCACCCAATTGACCTGAATCGTATCTCAGAGGTGTAGTGAATTGTAACTGTCTAAGAAGATATATCCTTATTTTGAACACCAACATCAAACACCACACAAAGGTATTTCCTTCTCTAGAGTCAAGGCAATAGGTTTGTGGTCTTTGACAGCATCTTTATTGAAAAGTTAACCCACACAAACAAAAATCACTCTATCTTATAAATAACATCTACACATTAGTGTGCACACACATCCTTCCCGTCCACCTCCCCCCACCCCCACCCACTCACATGTGGTCTGACTTGCTGCTCAGAGTGTACATCTAACAGTTACTGTAAACAAAGATATTCTCACAGGTCTACAAAATAATCAATGAACGAAAGACTTTGATTCTCCCACTTTACCAACCAATAACTGACAACCAGGGGCAGGCAAATAGGTGGGGTTGGGGGAGTGGGGAGGCCATGGCCCACATCTGATTAGGTGACGGAAAATGGTGAAGAATTGGAAACTAATAGGAGTATATCGAACAACCCGCCCCCCCCCCCCTATTTTTTCAAACAAACAAATATTTATTCGCAAAACCTCAAACCTTGCATTTAGGGCTACTTGTATAGACCTAACTAATAGCCTAAATATGCCTCAAAATGAACCATTTAAAAAATTTTCAGGGGGAGGACCCACAACCTCTATACACCTGAGACAGCTTCAATGACCCCTGTTACAACCCCCTCCTTTATAAAATCCTTCCTTCATTTCTGGTCATTCTACAACAGTTCAGCCAAAAGTTAATGGTTACAGAAAAAAAAAAGTATGGATGCATATATGAAACAACGCTTCCATTCTTTGCTCCTTGAGATCTTTAAGATACTGCAAAACAAAAATATTATTCCAGTTCCTGCATTCCTCAGGATTTCCAAAGGTTATGGGTTGAATCAATACCTACCTGGTGAACACATTATGGTGTGCAGATTACAGACCGTGTACAGTCTTTCATTAAAGGGACTATGCAGCCTGCTGTGAAAATTTTGTTGAATGAAATTGTCACAAAATAATATATAAAAGAGCTTACAACAGACTTTTTGACATTAAAAGAGACAAAACACAAACTACCATTATTGGTATCACCGACCTACACATCTCTCCTACAGACTCAGTGTATACATATTTGCTACATTTGTTTAGGCTTGGAACCAATTTCGCTGTTCGGAGAACAAACATGTACAGCATGGTTGTCCGAGGGAAGACAAGAAAACATCCTTAAAAATTTGCCTCATGTGAAGAGTTAATGTTTGAAGCTACAGTTCAATGTACAACTTCAATAAATTTAGCTTGTTATTTTACTTTCATAAAAGATGCACGACTACCATACCTACTGCACATCTCACCACAAGCATGAAAGCTGATTTAGGCAGAAAGTGTTAACCTGTTTGTTTTATCATACAGAGTATTTACCTTGGATGGAAGCCATCTATTAATTTACCAATTATAAATATAAACATTGCACATCTGTCAAAACATCCTCCCATTTTGATCCTCCCATTTTGCTTTCAGGGAATAATTTAATAGTACTAACATATTTCAGAGATATTGTCTCCATGAAAAACTGTAATAACCTAAACATGATTGGATGTACCTAAAAATTCTCACATTGAAAATATTAATTTTCAATGTGTGTACACTATGTACTTGTACAATAAGCCATCAACGTGATGTCCTTACTCCACTTTCAGCCCTTTGGAAGGTTTTGTCTAGACTATCTCCTCGCTGCAAAGTGCACATATACTGTAGTTTCAACATATATGCTAAACTCGACACCAACTATTCCAAAACTACAAAACGCTTTTCAATATTTCTTAAATTTCAAGTAGGGGCTACGGGGGGGGGGGGGGGGGGAGGGATAAAAATATGTACACATGGTATAAAATGAGTCTTAATTATCCGACATTATCTGGGTTCGCAAGTTGTTATGCTTACATCCCTTACTTGTATCGTATCAACTCCCTGGTGACATTGAACAGCATGGTACATTTGTTTTCCCTGGAGTTTGGTACTATCAAGCAATACTCGGTTTGCCTCGCTTAGAAATATAAAAATTGTTTCTGGGTTTCTTGTGTTTTTGTTGTTTCATGAGGGCTTTCTGGGATTCTTGTTTCTATGGTTCATATCTGTCTATTAGTTGTCAACAAATTAGTTGTCAACATAATGAAGCCTGCCAGAGTGCACCTGTTAAATACTGGAAGCAAACATGAAATACCACACCTATCTGGCTGTGGCAGCGCAGAGCATAAATTTTCCTTGAGCACACCAACTCACACATACATGGAAAAAATATCGATAAACCAGCATCTGGTGTACTTGCATAACATTCTATACAAAATCGAACTACATTAGCCTTGATCAAGTTTGAAATTTATGGCCTGTTAAGGACAATCAAGGGTGAATTCTCTTCAACTATTGGAAATCCCTGCTTTGCAATACTGTAAACTATAGTGTATGTATGTACGTATGTATGTATGTATGTATGTATTTAAGATCCTCCTGCAAGCAGGAACTCGTGAAGAAGCCTCATTGGCTTATCAAAGCCGCAGGCTGACCGAAGTCGGTCTCTTACATTCATATTTAACATCCATCATGATGAATTGTCAACAAATCTGTAACTGGACGACATACATTAATCTTGGAGTGTCTCGAACCGGGGAACTTATGATTGGAAGGCACCGGTGTTAACCACTGAGCTAGTGTAGAAATAAGTCTTCCATGGATTTGGTATTCTTGGTTTGGGGATTGGGTCTGGTTCTGTTCTTTCAAACAATCTTGTTCACCATAACCTAGCTACATAGCACGTGATCATGAATGGGATGTGTTCACCTCCCTCTGTATTTACTTGGGAAGTGGTGAGATTCTAAGGTACACTCTTTTGTCTGTTGGAGAGGTGACGTTAATTTGCAGTCCACCATGGAATATGCCTGCCTTGTACCTCTTTGAAGACTCATTGAAAACAGAAGGCTTGGTATACACCAATCATCACGTGGATTGGGTTTCACATTCAAATGAGCTGCTTATAACTTAAGACTAGAGCAATTATAATTAACTTAGGCCTAGGTCTGTTAGTGTTACTTCATACTTGTTAGGAGTGTTACCTATTATTGTTAGTGTTACTGTTAGCCATATTACTAGCAACATCATGATCCATGAACTGAGTATGTCACGTTAATAATGAAAGATCATCATTGTGTGCACAACTTGTTTTCTTTCGAATTCTCTGAGAGTTTTAATAAATTTAATGTTTCGCTTTCCAACAAACTTTCATTAATTTCACCACTGGACATCTAGCACTAGACTATTGAAGTTTAACAACACATGTCAGTCGATCATCATTAGTACTTTAGTTTAGGAGTAGGCTAGCCTACTCTAAGTTCATGTGATTCAAGCACGTTTGACGAAACTGTGGTTGCAAGCATGTATTTTAGCGGACGTCACTATATACTTACGGTGTTCCCTCCATCTTCGGTCGAAAAATGAACTCGGAATTCCTTCAGAAACTTGAAAATCGTTCCCTTAATGAGCCTTTAATAAAGGACACGATGTGACGGACATGTATTAACCTCGATATACTGTAGTGTTACAGCTACACATGTACTGTGCTTTTGAATGGTATGCCAACGAACCTGTGACCAGTTGGGAACGATTACGGGAACGTAAACATTATATTGATAAACAGTACCCGCCAATACGTCACAAACTGAACAGTTGGCGGGAAGTTGTAATTTCAGAAACATTATTTATTTTATTTGACATTAGAGGAAACAATGAAATCTAAATTTCTGTCAGCACATGTTAAGAATTTGAAAAGCGAAGAGCTAATAAGTTACATTTAACTTTGAATATTCAATTAAAACGTTATTTTTCTGTAATAAGCTCAGTTAATTCTCACCTTTATCAAATATGGGAGAGCCAAAAGGATGACGTCACTACCGCGCCCACACCGTACCTCTTGTTTACGAGATCGAATTGCCATATAGCATGGCACTTAACTCGAACTTTACGCGAGTGACTTATTATTGAACTTATTATTTATTAGTGAGAAGCTGGTTATTGAACACAATGTTCCTGGATTCCTAGAAGAGATTCTAACTTGTAAATGTGTTTTTTTTTCTTGTTGGTGTTAAAGAAAAAATGGATAACTAAACTCTCTTTCTGTCCCACTGTAAGCTCGAGGACAGTCTGTGCCAGGGGCATTCGTAGCCATGGATGTAAACTAAATTTTAAAACCCTCCAAAATATGTTAAATTAGGCCATGCATCGCCCCACGAGGTCACCTGCGTAGAGATACATTTACAGCAGCCTACATAACATATGTTATGTCTTCATTGTACTGTAAAAATGGAAAGGAACTTTGCCCGTACGAATTAATTTTGTAACTGCTGATCAGTCTTCATATCTTTACCAAATGATATTATCGAAGATCCAAACGCTTTCGAATATACATGAATTACATTGCGTGTTATCATCGAATTGTTACGATGGCACTAGGATATATCACAGCTGATGGTATGTTGGTTGGGCCCAGCTGCCATTGCGGGCCCTAAAGCGGCTTGTCCCGGTTAGTTCGGTTGGACCAAACGGATTTTTGTCCAGCGGCGACCCGGAGTTCCAATTGCGCTCCTTTTTTGAAATTCAACTTTACAGGGCCTCATAAGTTTGTTCAAAGTTGCCCATTTGAAATGCATGCCAGCAAGCTATTAGGAAGTCCCAGGTGGGTTCACATATACTGGCCTTATTTGGGCAACGAGGAAGGTCAATTTAGCGAAAACTGCGTCTTTCTTTTGCCCTATAGCTGCATCGAATTGAAATAATGTTCCGTTATTGATATTCTATCTCGTAAGATTACTCACTTTGTTGCCGTACATTACACACAATGTGTGAATGGCGGTCATGAAGCTGGCATATTGCCATGTTATAGGCCTACACTCCAGCGACGTAGCCAGGAATTTGAAAGGGGGGGAGCACTTTTTGCGATTGATATGGATTTTCAAAATTGTAGGCACGACTATCTAAGCGGAGCGCCACCATCGGTTGGCGCGCAGCGTACAAGAAAATTTCTGGTTTTGATACCACCCAGATCACCGGAAATGGCACTTCTCGGGCTTGAAAATGACCAACCAGATGTACACTTTTTGCCTGAGAACCAAGTATTTCCCGATAGTTTTTTTCCATCCATAACCTTTTTGAAGATTGTCACCAGTCACAAATCATGTTCGACCTCATCGCATGTCCTGTGGATCATTGCTTCTTATATGTGATTCTACGTCGCGGCCCACAATATCCGTCAGGCCCACTTTTCAAGGTTCCAAGCCCATTATTTGTTCAGAATTTGAAAATTCACATTTCTCGTGAATAAACTCACTTCAAAACATATCCATAATGTTGCACAAAATTTCATCTATGGACAACCAATATAGAAAAACCTCCTTCAACCCCTAACAGACCAGTCAAAATTGCACGAGTAGAGGGAAGTGTGATGCAGAATGTTGGTCAGAAATTTTGGAAAATTCAGACACAGTTAATTTATTGGTGTAGAAATATTAAAACCTCTTATAACGGCTATTATAAAACTTGGTTGAAGGAAATGCAAAAAATAGCAGATATTTCCGAAACCGAACACTACACACATAGGCGTAGGAAGCGGGGGGGGGGGGCTGCAGCCCCTAATTCGCCATTTCTAATGTAAAAGAGAGTTTTGACATAATTGGACCTCCATGCCTTTTTCTCCATCTACATAAGACATTTGGTTGTTTACATTAGCATCCCGCGGTACACTGCGCAACTTTCACGGACCGTACGGTACACGATGGCATGCGATGTAGGGTAAATAACCGATGCTTGTTTATATGATATTGACCATAACATGTTGAACGAAATTTGGGTTATTTTTTTCGGGCAAGTCGGACAGTTTTGAGGCTCTTCATCCTGGAACGCCATTTTCATGCTCACTGATATGATGTGATATCTGCTGCGGTTGCTTTACAAATTCGAACAGGCGCGTAGCGAGGAATTTGCCAAGGGAGGGGCGAAGCCTGAAGGCAAATTATCTAAGCGTAGCGCCACCATAAGTTGGCGCGAAGCGTTCAAGAAAATTTTGGCCGAACATGCCTCCCAGATCACTGGAAATGGCACTACCCAGGACCATTTGTTGGCGCGAAGCGTACAAGTAAATTTTGGCCGAAAATGCCTCCCAGATCGCTGGAAACGACACTTCCCAGGCCTTGTAAGTTGCATCTAAGCACTTTCTATTTTGAAATTACTGGCGATATCATCAAAAAAATATGCTGAAGGGGGAGGGGGGCGGTCGCCCCCTTCCCGAAATGCGTCAGGTTCCCCGACGAAACGGTCGAGTTCGAGACCAGCCACAGTTGGTTTCATAGCACAATTCTACAATTGTTTAAGGCGTATATACACACACACGCGTTATGATAGACCATATATAGTATATAGATCATGAGTGAGAGAGGAAAAATGGAAACGTCAAAAATGGAGTTGTCGGTGTAAGGGGTAGGGTGAGGCAAACGCCCCTTCCGAAATCCTTGATCCGTCACTGACTACCCTGTGTATATAATAGGGACCAGCGCTGTAATGATGTCACTGTTCCTATTTCTCTTCCCGGTGTCTTGGCGTTTTCCTTCTACTCCCTCTTTTTCTCCTTTTTCTCTCTTTCTTCTTTTTCTTTTCCCTTCCTTCGTCTCCTCCTCCTCTTTTTCCCCCTTTTTTCCTTTTTTTTTTCTCTCCTCTTTTTCTTACCCGGGAGGCGCGCGCCCCCAACGCCCCCCCCCCCCTGGATACGCGCCTGTTGTGCATACAGTTCGTGACATTCCATAGAGTGCGGTTAGGCAGGCAATATGTATTTTATTACGCAGTGGCCAACTGTTGGCTTGTAATTGGCTATAAGCTAAATTTAGCTAATTGCATCTGCCAAACTAAGTAGTTGAATCAGTAGGCATGAATATTACTACGATTACAATCGAGTTAACGGAGCTGACGAGTATTCAAGATCAAAAGAGCACTGACAAAATACCATGCTAAAAAAAACGAGTTTAAAAAAAAAAAAAATCGACACTGAAAGGGGGGGAGCGGTCGCTCCCCCTGCTCCCCCCTGGCTACGTCCCTGCTACACTCCATCAATGTTTTGTTTTAATGAAACAGGGCACCGGCCGGTATCATCAAACAAAGTATGATCAATCACAAAGCATAAACCCGACAAAATAACTCCTCGATCTTATCTACTGTATTACAAACGGAACTTGTACTGTTTACTTTGGAAGTTTATGGCATTATATAGAAACAATATGATAGAAACAGAGGTATATTTAATAACCTAAAGGAGGAAAGTTCACTGGGTTTTTATACTTCACGTGTCATCTGTACGGCAATAAAATCATATACGGAGGAGTATAATAGTCGGTTGCCGGATAACTACCCCCGGACAAATACCCCCGGCCTTATATCCCCGGACTCATACCCTCGGGACAAGTACCCCCTGACAATCACCCCCCCCCCCGGACAAAAACCCCCGAGGACGAACACCTCCGAGGGCACCTACCCCCGGGACAACTACCCCCGGACAAATACCCCCGAGGATAAGTACCCCCAGACAATTACCCCGGACAAGTACCCCCTTGACAATTACCCCCTAACCCCCCGGCAATTACCTCCGGGAAAACTCCACCCGGGCAAATACACCGGCACAGATACCTCACCCAGGTTACTACCCGAACTAAACCAGAATACACCCATAAGTCCCCCCCCCCCCCCCGAGCCTGTGAACCAAGCGGACCTTTAGCTGGTGAACCCCGTAGTATATACGAAAGCCCATTAGGGCCATCAAAGAAAATTTTCTTAATCTGATCTATCAGATGATTATTCCGTGATATAACCAAATTTAATAGTGCCATATAAAGCGCTATAAAAAAACTAACATAACATAACATAACATAACAAATCATCAAGTAAAATTACTCAGCAGAAAACTTAAACATGGCGGTAAGTCGCAATAAGCCAGAATTGTTCGGAGATTAATAATACAGAATAGTGTCACTATAACTAAAAGTTAATTAATAGTTACTACCATCAGTGCTTATATATGAATCTTTTTAAATCTTTGAATCTTTTTAAATAGTCGGGAGGTGGTTAAAAGTGCCAGGGCACACGACGACCCTAGTGGTGCCAGTTTAACCGGCACCATGACCCAATTGTAAATATCCTCTCGCAGTTGCCTGAGGGACCAGGGTAGGTGTTGAGGCCCGCGTGAAACTAAACTCGAAAAAAGACCTGCGTATCGGTTGCTGCATCTGTCCCCTATAGTTAACGGCATATGTCCAGGGGGATATTCGTCCAGGGGGATTTATCCGGGGCTAATTGTCTAGGGGGTATTCGTCTGAGGAGGTAGTTGTCCGGGTGGGTAGTTGTCCAGGTTTTTTTTTTTTTTGTCCTCAGGGGTAATTGTCCGGGGTATCTGTCCGGGTGGTAGTTGTCCTTGGGGGTAATTGTCCTTGGGGGTAATTGTCCTTGGGGGTATCGTCCAGGGGGGGTGTTGACAGGGGATAATCGTCCGGGGGTATTTGTCTGGGGGGTATTTGTCCAGTCACGTAATAGTCATCCAACCCCAATCCCTTACATAGTGTAGCTTTAACTTACATAGAGAAAACAAATATACCTAAACTTAAGCACTAACTGCATAAAAAAAAGAGACATAATATTAGGTTCTCAGAAAGCCACCATTTATAGAGTTTCTATTGCTTGAAATTTTATATAAATAAAACTTGAGACTAATACATTTTTTATCCAAATTAAGGTTATTACAATTTATGGTATAACTGTTAATTTTTCTCTAGTTTCTTTCGCAATCTCAAATAATTGACAAGGGAAGAAGACGATGAAGAAAAAAGAGATGAATTTGCATGAATGGTAAAAATTCAGAAAGAGTACTTTGAAAAAAACCCATCTGCATATGCTTTCAGCCTACACCCTACCCTAGCAAACCCTCGGCTGCTTGCTTGATACTGACAAAAAAAACAGACAATCTCACAGATGAAGACGAAAGCAAATGGAAAGTCCCACTAGGAGTTCATTTCCTGTGGGAGCTTTGTGTCTTCTGCACTTAAAATGTTTGGATGCATCATGTCATTTAAAGAGCTTCCTTACCTACCACCCCCCCCCCCCCACCAATTAACATAAACATTATATATGGTGAAATGTGTATCCGAGGACTGTTAAATCATTCATCTTATTTCAAATGTAATGAACAGCTTATATTTGCTGGCAATTTTTCCACAAAAGTCATTATCTATTTATAGCACTGTATAAAGGTTATATGGAGACTACTCTATTAACATTCACACCAACAAAGTGAAATTGAGCAGTTTTCTAAATGAATGCAATTTTGTTCAATTTTTGAAGTAGCTTTAATCTCCCATAATAGGCACTGATAATTATAAGTGTGTAATTAATAATTCGAGGATTACCTGATTAATACTGATATAAAATCAGTCTCAACCAAAGGTTGTTTTAAAATTGCTAGGCAACCAGTTAGCAAAAGGTTAGACCAAACTTGGCAAACAGCCAAATAGTACCTGTAGGTTTAGAATTTGGAGTATCTTTACTGTCAACAGATATGTGTAATAAGAGATCATAATTTATATGGTAGTCATGACAATGACATTTATTTCTTAAATACAACTGAACTATATTTTCTGCTTGCACATAAAAACTTTTAAACAAGTTGTCCTAGAAACTTAGGAATGTATAGTGTTTTGGAATCCTTCTAGTTGTGTAATAGCACACTAAAATATTAAATTATTATTAAGAGACTGCCATAGTACATGTGAAAAATCAATGTTGGTAAATTCAGATGCAGGCGCGGATCCAGAGGGGGGGTCCAGGGGGTCCGGACCCCCTGCTCCTGGCCCAAAAAAAAAAGAGAGAAAAAAAAGGAGGAAAAAAAAGAGAAAAAAAAAGAGAAAACAAAAGAGAGAGGTGCTTTGCATGGCTAAATTGAAGGGGGTTCCCTGTTGTACTTAAATATCCAAGAATTTCACAATGGATAGAGGGAAACCCACTCCCCTTAGACCCTAGGATCACTGGAGGCCAAACCCCTCACCCTTCCAGAATCCTGGATCCGGCCCTGCATCAAACAGTGGTGACGAAACGGGAGGGGGATTGGGGGCTAAAGGCATTATGATTTTTGTATCATCTCAACTCATCTGATATGTATTACCATATTTCATAGATTGTTTTTTCTCATCAATTGAGAAATTGCAGACATGAGATCCATATTTTCAGGCTAGGTACATGCAGCTTAGAATACTCGGGAAGTGCCGTTTCCGGCCATCTGGGGGGTTTGTAAAGCCAAAAATTTTCTGGTACGCTCCGCGCCAACCGATGGTGGCGCTCTGCTTAGATAATCTTACGTTCAGGCGCGGCTGGACCAGTCAGACCACCCCCCCTGTCTCAAATCCTGCATCCGCCCGTGAGATGTTGAAGTCATCAAAAAGTACCATCCGACCAGAATGAGCCAGACATCACGTTATTATACACATCAATCCTCCTAACAATGGAAACAGTTTTATTTAGTCACAGAATTAAATGAAGGGCAAATACAACAAAATCACCCAAGGAGATTGATCAATGTACACACTTCTTCTTAGAAACAACCTTCTCAGTTTATCACGTAAGCCGTAGAACAAATATAAATTTGAAACTAATCATCACATCATGATGACAATTAAGCCAGAAAAGTCCTGATGAATTAAAATGTTTGGACAACAGGGTAAAGTTATTAGTCATTCATTCCAGTGATAATATAATCTTGGCAAGGCAAGGTCAAGAAATCAAACTCCATCAACAGTTCAGAGTACAAGATTTATGCAGTAAAATTAGAGACTTTAATATCTTGTGAATTTCCTCATCAAGGTTCCCTGATGAACAAAGGATTCGGAAAAGGCACTGTACATAATTATTAAGAACAAAGTACTTAATAGGTCAAAGATAAAATACAATGCATGATGGGTCAGCAATGCATGGTGGGACAGCTATTAAACTTTCTTAAGTTAATTATGAAACATCATAAACCTGTCTGCAGTTTTGGAATACATAACTCAAACATTAACATATCTTGAACTACAAAAGGAAAAAAAATTAAATGTACATGTCCTGTAATGTAATGCTTTTTTTTATGGACTTTTTGCTCAACTCCACCGACTCAATGAAGAATCCATATCATTATATTGTAAACTTATGCAATGTTTGTTTTCTCCTGATTTGAGTCGTCTTTCCTTGTTCTTGACTACTTCCAACATGTCTGTCTTATTTAAATTATTTCAAATCTTAGTCGAAAAAAAAGAAGAAGATATTTCTTCTAATTTGGATACCAAAAACATTGATATTTTCAGTCACCTTCAACTGATATCACTTGAAGGCTTCTAAACGAAAAGCGTTAACAAAAAGGTAATAATGTGCATGATCTGAACGGTTTAAAAATCTTTAGATATGTAAAGAATACAATCGCATGAGAGCACAACGCTCACAAACGAGCGAGCACGCTAGATGAATTTGTATGCAGACGTAGTGGATGATTGACTCAAACATTCCACTCGTGCAATTTCGGCGAACAAGAAAAGACAAGAGGTTGTAAACAACAAATCGTCAGGTGCTTAAAATGTTGTGTTTGACTTGGACATTCCAACAAATATTTCACATGACCTCTCCTTCAAGAAATTACGAACACAAGTATGGCGGTCAACTCATGTTACCGCTATGCTTCTGCTGGTGGATCCATGTCCACAGTTCTCGAACTCATAGCAACACCTTGATAAGTTTCTTGGCAGTAGACAGGACCCATCGAGAAATAATTTATTCAGTATTGCATCGCAAAGTGCTATACAAAATGGTCAAGTTGCTAAACAAGTATCAAGATGTATATTTGTTTTCTACGCAGGAACTATAGTATTCGATGAGAGAAAGAAGTCCAGACTGCAAAAATGCCATGCTGATATGACTTGTGTTTGTGAATGGAGAGCTCTAATGAACCTCACTACTCATGATATAAATACAGCCTCTGATACATTTACCATTTTGGAACATAAATTTCATCTCTCTGGCGATGAAAAAACTTCATACAGCAAATTTAAAGACACCGATGTCAGAGAAAATTTCACTAGAGGTGTATTATTTGAAATCTGGAAAAGCAGTTAATTCAAGGGTATTATATGCATTGTATTCATTATGCCAAAATAATTTCCAGGACTGTAATTGGAATTGGAATTAAAATCAAAATTATGAAAGTGTTTGAGTATACTCTGAATGTTGAAATGATCAAAACTTGCAAAGGTGGAAACTAAGAGAGGGTTGGGGGGGGGGGGACCAAGGGTCCAATGGATCCCATTACATGCTAAGATTTCTACAAAAAAAATCAAGGAGAGGATTTTGAATGCTTGTTAGCTCCATGCCAATCTCAGCTTCAAAGTAAAAATAACTAGTAATATAAATCATACATGCAGCCCCATTGTACATTTATACAAAAAAAAGGTCATTTAAGTGATAGATAAGAATCTGCCAAGTGAGCGGTGATTCCATTAAATAGCCAGTTTTGTACACCAACTGGCCACCAGTCCTGGTAATTTAATTTCATATCGATTATCAACCAATACTTTCAAAATCCTACTTTGGTTTTAGTAATTGCACATAATTGTTATCATATTCAGCCTCTTACGATGATATATTTCAAGTTTTGAAAGATATGTGGCTGTACAGAGTGACCTCCACCAAAACAGTAAGGTTCTTGTACTCATTATTGGGAAGCCACAGGCAAAACAAGGGAGCCAGTCTGGAAATATCCTGTGTATAAGTATTTCAAAGTTTTGACCCCTTGTGATCTTAAATGAACTCTGACCTGCACTGAATTGTGTAAAAAATTTACACTACATAAAGCTATTGTACCATGCATATATGACCTCCTTTGATGTTCAGGTTCTGGAGATATATTGCATTTTTAAGATTTTCACATGTTGCCCTCTGCTGACACCAAATGACCTCCACCCAAAACAATAGAGTTCTTGTTTTAATTATTGGGAAGCCACAGGCACAATGTGAGAGCCAATACATTTTCCTATCTTGAGATATCGTGTTTACAAGCTGGAGCATCACATACACACACACAAACTTGACTGCATAAGTCACTTGCCTGCCGGCAGCAAGTAAACGAAAAAAGTTCCTAAATTGAGGTAAAAAGTTATGATGTTTTACGATTTCACTAATGCCAAGTTAAAGTGACTTCATGCATTAGTTGAGCAGACTTTAATATGATGTAGAGGAACACTGATTTTTGGAAATAAATTCAAAGAAAAGAAAGAGAAGCAATGAATTCATCTCAACATTTTCTCATCGATGAAAATTGAGTACATCCTCGTAGACCACAGGAAAGGTTCCCTTATTGTACCCTATGGATGGCAAGTCCACCGTAACAGCCTCAACGTTTTAACGAGACAGACTACTTCAGTTTCATGACTACTTTCTCGATAAGTGCCTTCATATCGCCCGCTTTCTTGGTGCTCACTTTCAGTACTTCTTCGTGGGTCAGTGGAGGTTCTTCATCATCAACGGAAAACACGCAGACATCTGTTACTAGGGTCATTCCAAGTATATCCATTCCGCAGTGGCGAGCGGCGATAGTCTCTGGACAGGTAGACATACCTGATGGTACCAAACATGAAAAATAACCTTAATATAACCTTACCATACTGCTTGACATTTCACAGATTCCAACAAGTCATCAAACAATGTCTTGTATCAAGTCTGTATCAAGTCTGTAGCAAAGGATTTCAATGTCTCAAGTCTCCTTAACATTAACAAAGGATCCTACTTCTAGTCAGCATTTACATTCTGGAAAAAAACCTTTGCTCAAAATGTCACCAGATTTTTTTCCCAACTTATATGGAATGAACACATCGGTATATCTATTTTATAGATCAAAGATGATGGTTGGGTATGTCCCTTTAAAGCAGCATTTTGCATTTGGTCGCCGTTTTCTACTTTTTTGACATGTCCATCAAGTTTTTTACATATATCAATCACAAAACAGCAAACTAAGATATAAGCCAAGTTTTTCCCTGCCAACAACGTTAATTGGCGAGTAATTAAGGATATTTGCAGATAATGAGAAAAGTGTCCACGACAAATTCCACATATAAAATTAATCGCATACACTTCCCCCAAACCCACTAGTTTGAATTCAACCAATCAGAGATGCAGGTTTAGTTATGAGCCGTTGCTAAAAATAGATTGAAGACTTTGCGTTGGTACAACCAGGGAGTTGTTATGGAACTCTCTGGTACAACTGCCATATAGACTGTACACAAATCAAGGATGGTGTTGTATTACGTACTGGTCAATGACGTTCGTAGTGTTTAAATATTCATATTATGGGGATCCCAACGGAAAATATCTTGGAGAAAAACAAAGTTGAAAGTTGCAAATTTTTCGACTTTTATGCCACCATTTGAAGTAAAATTTAATTAGATAAGCTAGTTATGTATATCGTTATGGCATAGTGGAGTCAGTGAGGTTGAGAAAAATAGAAAAGGACGCAAAATGCTGCTTTAATAATTAATCAAGTTTAGTACACGATGGTTTCAATACAATATAGCAAGTCCTCGTTCAAGATGTCTGATCAATGTACCAGTGTCTTTAATATCCATAACGTTCCCTCCGTTCAGATCATTCCTCACTCAAGTGCAATATTCTAAGAGCTGAACTGCATCCATCATTATATTAGTCTCTTTGTATAACAATAGTCTAAACCATGAAGGAAAAATATAGCACATGTTAATAGGATTATCATAGGATTTTGTAAATAGGATTTTTAGATGATTTTGGTTGAGAAAATTAGCCATTTACTGCAACCCTATAAATTTTATGTTTTTGCTCTAACCCTATATTGTTTCAGCCCCTTATCTTATTGATGGGCAATATTCTCTGATAACCCTAGACATTCTCCACTTACTTACCAACAACATCAGCTCCAATAGATCTTAGATATCTCACTTCTGCAGGGGATTCATACATTGGTCCAGATACCATACAGTAAACGCCCTCAATCACGGCGCCACTAAAACCTAACTCGGCAACTGCTTCTTGGGCTACTATTCGTAACTGCTTTGCATACGGTTTACTAACATCAAGGAATCTTGGACCAAACCTGAAAAGAAGGGGCAAAGAAAAATGTATAAGCTAGTTTTAAGAACTTCATAAAAGGTTTATCTGTTGATTCAGGTATGCTTTTAGCGTTACGGTCAAGGGCAGCAACGCTATCAGTAAGTTCCTCAAATGGATTACATTCTCATCGAACTGAGAACGTTTACTTTTAGTTACGTAAGTTCCAACAATCACAAGCAACTTTCTGGAATTATTGTCAATTTAGAGCAGCTGTGTCTATGGGTAGTTCTAAAACTTGTTTCACTTTGCCAGCTAGTTGTTTATTTCAATAGTGTGTTTTTGCTTTGCATCAACTAGGAAGAGAATGAAGCTTAATAAGTAAAAAATTATCAAAATTATATGCAAGTCATTTAAGGGGGTACCTTTCATCGTTGAACCCAATTAATGGATTATTGCCGCATAACCCTGGTAGATATATATGGTCCTTCAGCAAGACAATACTACCGACTGGAATCGACTTCGTCAGGGATCCTGCTGCGTTTGTTACGATTAATGTCTTTATTCTCAGAAGATGCATGATTCTGATTGGTGCTGTCACCTGCATATATTAAAAACAAGCAATTATGTTTAGTACGAAGTCGGAACAACTTGGGGGAAAAAAAACAAAGGTCTGGACCAGACTTCCACCAATTCAATGTCAACATTCTTGAATTATTTGGAGAAACATATATAGAAGTTGCTTTCTCTAGCTTTTTAGTGTATTTTTTTATCTCTTTAATGGGAAACAAAATAGACTTATAACAAAAAACTTATAACAAAAAGACTTATAACAAAAACTTATAACAACAAAAAACAATAAAAACAAGTTTAACCTCAGTTTGTAATAGTTTTTGGATTTACCGAGCTCTTGCAAGCCTTCATGTTTTTCCTTTTCAATAAGAAAAATTAAAAGCATTAAAACTAAAAAATCTGTGTATAAAAAGTTGTATATGACATGTTTTCATGCAAAGTTTAACTTGTTCTAAATGAACATCTCATCCACTTACAAAATATTATCAACAATTAGGTAGCACTAACAAAGTTTTATCTTTTCAAAGCTTTCCAGTGACATTATACACAGTATTTAGGTATTTTGTATATAAACGGTATGAAAAATCAGGTCAAAACTATCTCTATCAAGATTTCACACACACACATATATACATAAAAAAATAAGTATGCTGCATTTAGATATATATACTGTATATATATATATATATATATATATATATATATATATACAAGAACAGCAAAAATTGAAAAAACGGATAAATTCATGCCAACTTGAATGTTTACAGAAAAAGATACATATTTCAGGCAAACCACCCTTCTTCAGTTGTATTAATGGAGTGAAAGAAAAACTTAGACCCTGTACCTCGGCTTGGATTCTCGCATGGGTGCTCATGAAAGACAGGTTTCTGTTGAGACTAGTCTTGTGTGTTCTATTAAGCTGTAGTTTCGATGTTATTTCTTGGTTGCTTCTTTTTTTGGATGTTGGAATGTTAGCATATAAAATACTGCATTTAAGATGGACATAGCCACACCTCTCTACCTTCCCCAAAAGGTACCAACCCCTCTGGCGATGTAAAGTGTAACAAGTCTAGGTGATTGATCTCATCATTCCTCAGTTTATGATTTTGCCATCTCTGCAGTCCTGTTACCTCGGCAACAAAGCACCATTTGCACACATTTCCCAATACTGTATTATTTCACTATTTTGAAACACATTTTGCACTATGTATAAACTGGGAATAATTCGTCCAGTACTAACTCATCACAACTTGCTATACAATATGGGCATACAAATGCAAGGATATATAACAGTTTTGTACACAGTACTTTATAAGAGACGTCAACAAAATTCAGAACTTTTGCAAAACAGCTACACAAATTTTGAACACTGAATTATTTCCTGATGGACAACTAGAATGAAAAAATTGACTACATTACATGAAAATCTATTTTTCAGAGTATTTCATATCAGAATGACCTCTGCTCGCTTGTCCGGATATCAAAGAGTTGTACTGTTCATGCTCCACTAAGAGAAACTATATTATAAAGAAAAAGTATTTAAAGGACAACTGTTCCCGACACCTTTTGCCTACTTTTCACCACAATCTTGATTGCAGGGTAGGGGTATGGTAGGATAAGAATAGGCTGGGGATGGATGGAGGGTGAGAAACATGTCTGTACCTTCCATGCTGGGTAACCTTCGTATAAGTGCAGCCTCCCTGACATAACCAGGACATCTTTATCACCGATTTTACCAACCACAAACTCTCCCGAATGACCAGCAACTAAATAAATTGAAAATAAACAGAGACAAAACATTCTGGATTTGAGTTTACGTGTTAAAAGCAGATGGTCACAAAACTTCTTATTTTAATGAAATTTCACGCACTTTAAAGGTCATCAATATTGACCCCTCATATTAGCACGCTAAAAATTGCGATAACTTTTCAAAAAGTATTTTCCTCGACGTTCTGATCGTACATATTTTTCCAAGCCATTGAGGAGTAACTGGAGTATTAAACCAGACAATAAAATATCTTAAAGGATTGGTTCAGGTGTTTGACATGTCTATTTTGTATGAAAGAGAACAAAAAGACAAAAAGAACAGTGAAGAAACTACCATGATAGCATGCTCTGTTAAGGAGATATGAGGCTTTGAGGATATCAAAATTTCTTTGAAAACGACTGGTGTAGAAAGACTTACTGTGAGGGTGTGACGTCACATCCTCACTTCCTTAACATTTGTGAATATATTTCTTTAAAATTATTTACATCTTTTGACACATTTGAAAATAATATCATCAAAAATTCGTCAGATGTTTAATCTCAAATACTTCCTTTGACAAATATGAGATCTCCTGACATATCTTTTGGTTGAAAGTCATGAAATCTCACAAAATATTTAGAGAAAAAAACAAAGACTTTTCAGGAATGTGAGGATGTGACATCACAGCTAGTCAGATTTCAGCAGTTTCTACACAATCTGATGAAACTTTACACTTGAATATCTCTTTAACGGAAAAAGATATTTGAACAGTTTTTTTCACCATTGTGTTTCTTTTATTGTCCTCTTTCATATAACATAAACATGTATGACAACTGAACCAACCCTTTAAGGATGGTTAGACTTTTAAAGTGGCAATGAAGTTCTTGTTAACAATTTAGCATGGGTGACCATGCATATGACTTTCTAGCATATTTTAGGTCAATACTGATAGCTTGTAATCACACTTCTTTGGGCTGGAATGTGTTTCCCACAATGAGTATATACAATTGATTACTAGCTGATTAACTCTGTTTGAAAAAATAATTGTTTTGTTTTGTGTTTTTGTGTGGGAAAATGTTGCACTAAGTTGCTACATTTCATGAATTGCAAGGACATTGCAACCTAAACTTGGTGGGGTAGATGGTGGTCTCACTGTAACTGTCACCCTTTAACCTTTTGGTCGTCAAGTTTTGGTCATTTTGCAAATGCAGTTTAGTTTAATTAGAAATATGATTACATTGATCAAGCTCAAAAGGCAGTCTTCTACTTTATGTCATTAGTGAACATTTATTTTACCAGTGCTGAAGTAATATATGCTTCTATTTGATATAAAATGTTGCAATGCATACATAATAATTTATTGTATATAATTTCGTGCCAATCCAAGCGAATCGGAAATTTCCAAAAACCGTATCGCTATACGTTATTTTGCTTTTGAAGGTCAAATTTTATGAGCTAAATTGTTATGGGAAATTGGTATCCTATACCACTGAACACTTCCCATTATGCACAATAGGTAAATTTGAAGTTATCATATAATCCAGATTTTGGCATGGAAATTTTTTAAGAAATTTAAATATCTGAATTATTAAAATAAATACTTTTATTTTGTAATCAATGTTCACTAGCTCATCAATTGGGCATGGCACTTACCTGTACTTTGAGGAAATCCTTCAATATCTGTGTATGGAATAGTTATAGCATTCTGTACAGCCTCTACCAATACACCTTGGCCAGAACCGGCTATGATGCCAATGCTAGGATGGAAACTTCCAGTTTTCTCTTTAATGATTGTTGCAAACTTTTCCAACTGCTCATATGAATATCTATCAAGAAGAACACAAAAGTGTTACATCAAATCTGGCAAATAAACATAACATATCACCATGGTAATGTACAGTAAGTTACTTACAGAAATTTCACAAAGTATTGTGTGTTAATTCCCTTCTTTGAATAGTTAAATAGCTAACCAACAAAATGGCTTGCTAACTAACACATCAGGTTCTGAAATCATAACATTTGGTTAACACATCAACTTAAAATTGCTCTGAAACAAGGGCTGTTGCATTTTGTGTACATAGCTTTGTGTCAATAATCAGTTTCTAGAAAAGTGACGACTTTGGCAATTATGACCTATGGAGACCTGGCATAACTGGTTGGACTTGAGCATTATTGTAGACAAAGAATTTGTGTTTTGTTTATTAAAAAATCATTGGTTCAAATTCTCTTTTAGTCAAAACTTCCTGTTTTGTTTTCATTTTTTTTTTTATATTGAAGATCTGCCCCCCTGCTATACATGCATCAAGGACAATCAATGCTTGCCACCTGGACTAAACTATAGTCCAGACTTTGGCTTTGCTTTACTTACGGAGTATCTTCTTTTGACATCTTGAAAGTTTTTGCAATGACTGTCTAAATATCTGAAATAAATATAAAGTTATGATGGCTCATTTACACATTTAAAAATATACTCCTTAATTATACTGCTCAGTAAAAAATTCCATAAAAACACCAAACATTTTAATCTTAATTTTAGCCAAGGCCCACTTTGATAGGCCCTTGTCTTTTAATTGTAATTATACTTAGGCATAGCAATACAGGCCTAACTTAGTATAAGGGCTAAGGCAAAGCCCTGAAGTTAGGCCTAGGTCTACTCTATGCCACCGAGTGCAGCAATATGTAGCCTTGTTTGTAGGCCCATAGGCCTATTTTATCTAACTTAAAAGGGTACACGTTGGGAGCGTCTGTACTACTTACTTGTAATAGTTCTAAGTAAAGTACTACTAGTACTAGTAAAGGCTAACACAGATCGAGCTAACTGAAACACGAAATTACTTTTGAATTAATTTATGATCTATTTCAAGTTGAAGGAAAATAAAAATAACAGGCGTTTTCAACTTTCAAACGAACTTCTCTTCAACTTGATTGTGGATTTAATGCCGAAAGAAGTCAGTATTCTGTTCTTCTAAGGTTCCGATCAATGTGGGCGACGCAAGTAAAACAATTTGGCGCGGTTATATTTTCGCGGAACGGAACCGGAAAAGGTGTAACCGGATATTATAGTTCCCATTCGTAGAATTCATGCAAAACTTAAGTTTGTCTTGACGCCTAGAATTAAAAACATTGACTTCTTTCTAAGATATAACCATAATGCAAAAATGCATAGTGGTTTCGATTATGTAACATGAGCTATTTTCTTCATGAATCTGACGTAGTATATAGTGAGGGTGTATAACATAATTGATATTAGTAATTAATACAGTGAAAAGTTCACAGTGACACAGGCTGTCCTGAAATGACCATTGACCTCAACAACAAGCTTCTTGTACCAAATGTGATATACATCAACATACTAAATATGACATCAGTCCTTGTTGAAATATTGTGTAAAACATGGTTTCACAATCTGACCCCTGGTGAACTCAAACGACCATTGACCTCCACCCACAACATTAGGCTTCTTGTACTCAATGTGGTACAATTACATTCCAAATGTGCGATCTGTCCAAGCTTCCCTTGCAATATTATTGTTTAGGAAGATGTGTAAGTGTGGAGAGACAGGTAAGGGGGAGTGAAGTAAATGTTTGGCACTTGTTGACTTTAAATGACCTTTTACCTCCACCAAAAGCAATAATAGGCTCTTTAAATTTGGTACATCTACAAACCAAATATCTGTCCTTTCTGGCAATATCATGTTTACAAGGTTGTCACGATTTGACCTGCTGTCCCCAATGACCTTTGACATACACCAAAAACATTAAGCTTCCTGTACTCAATGTGGTATGTCTACACACTAAATATGAATTGGTCCGATCTTCCCTTCTCGAGATATCGTGTTTACAAAGTTGTCAAAATTTGACCTCTGGTGACCCCAAAAGACCCTTGAACTCCACCAAAAACAATAGGCTTGTTGTACTCAATGGAGTACGTCTAAATTCTAAATATGAGGTCTGCCCAAGCTTCCCTTCTTGAGATATCGGGTTTACAATGATTTCACAATTTGACCCCTGGTGATCCCAAAAGACCCTTGACCTCCACCAAGGCGTTTACAAAGACCCTTGACCTCCACAATAGGCTTCTTGTACTCAATATGGTACGTCTACACACTACAAGTTAGGTCTGCCCATGCTTCCCTTCTTTAAATATCGTTTTTACAATGATTTCACAATTTGACCCCTGGTGACCCAAATTACCTTTGACCTCCACCAAAAACAAAAGCTGCCTGTACTTAATGTGGTACATCTACATACCAAATATGAGGTCTTTCCAAGCTTCCCTTCTTGAGATATTGCGTTTACAATGTTTCCACATTTTGACCAGGCTTGCTGAGCCCAAATGACCTTTGGCCTCAACCAAAAACAATAGGCTTACTCTATAACTACACACTAAACATGAACTTGGTCCAACATTCCCTTCTTGAGATATCGTGTTTACAAGCTGCAGGCGTCACAATCGCACACACACATATACGCCATCAAGATTACAAAGGTTACGATATTCAACGAAACCAAAAATGAAGTAAATTATTTATGGTAAACCAGATTAGATATTCCAGGTTTGTCGCTCGAGAGTCCAGGTTTTCTTACGGGTAATCAATGTTGTCTAGCAATAACCTAAATTAATTATCTGTCTACAATCCGGTCATCGATAAACTTGGATTATAAATTGAAAAAACCTATATTATCGCCTACTACCTGGATAGTCTTCGAAAACTTGGATAATTATCGGCCGATAAACTTGGATTGATCGGTTCAAAATGTTGAGTATATCAGCGAAAACCTTCGATTATCGACCGAAAAATATATAGACCCATGATTTTCAACAGATACACCTGGATGTTATTCCAAAAAATCTAGGTTTTTTGCTGATCATCTTGTTTCTTCATGCGATATTCCAAGATTTTATTTAGTAATCCTAATCCACATAGGCATACGGGACCATTTCAGTTTGATGGGGCAGAAACTTTTGTTCCCGAAAGTTCCCGTGACACTATCTAAGCGGAGCGCCACCATCGGTTGGCGCGTAGCGCACAAGAAATTTGTTGGCAAAAAATGCCTTTCAGATTGCCGGAAATGGCACCTCTGAGGCCTTGCAAGTTGCATCTAAACATTCTTTATTTTTATAATCTCACGTTATAGAAATTTACACTTCCCCAAAAATGTGGTAAATTAGAAGAAAAAAATGGTAACATCAGTTTGAAGGGGAAAAACAAAACGCTCTCCACGGAATTGTCGGGCAAAAATTTAAATAAGATTCGGGCAAGCTATTGCATATATATATATATTTATTAATTTTTTTTCTCCTCTTAGGCTGCCCGAATCTTTCAGGACTTTTGCCCGAATTTCTTGTCCTCTGGAAATTTGGGGGGCAGTCTTCCCCCTGCCCCCCCCCCCCCCCGCGCCTCGTACGCCTATGCTAATCCATGTTTATCGACCGAAAAACTGTCTTATCTACAAGTTTTTCGACCGCCAGATTATGATAATCCAGGTAAGTTCGCCAAGAATCCGGCAGTTTTATTTCTGATAATCCAAGTTTTTTTTTTTTTTAATCTATAATCCACATTTTCTTTCAAGAATCCAAGTTACGCGGCGATAAACCTGGATATTTTGCGAATATCCTTTGCGAAAAACTTTGGTAATTGGTTGATGTATCAGGTTAATCCACGTTTTGGACCGAAATCTTTGGGCATTTGGCCTGCTATACATTTAGGTACTGAATCTTACTTCCGATCCGTGCACGAACCATTGTCTATACAAAAACAGACCATAGACTGTGTGCCGTAAGAGTGATTGCACGAATTAACTTAGTTTTAAAGCGAAATTGTACAGCTAAGAATGGCCTCTGAACAATCAGACTGTGCAGCTAGTTCAGAAGCTAATGATTTGAGTTCACTTCTTGAGGATGGTAAAAATGCAAAACATCTCAAATGTGAAAGGTGTGGAAGCACTATTCTTCGCAAGGGCGATGCAGTCCATGTGAAGAAAGAGGTAGGACGGCTCGCACTAAAAGCAGTGTAGGCCTAGGCTAGGCATAGTTAGACTAGCCTAGGCTTATACTGTGGTACTGTACCTTGGCAAACGTTTATGCCAGTACATGTGTTGGTACATCTCGGAGCAATAACACACGAAGTCAGTGCTAGCGTAAAACTATTCCCCCATCGATATTTGTGCTCCTTATAGATTGCACGTATATATGAATATGAGTTATGTTGAGGGGTGGACGAAGGCAATGGGAATGCCAGGTCGTGGCTATTCACCGGATGTTTGTTGAGTAAGGGTGGTGTTCTTGTTGTATACTGCACACGATACCCTTAAAGTGCTTATGTCTAAGGTACTGTAGACTGCATTTAGTTAGACAGGCATATTGCTCAAAGTCTTAATTCATCTTATGATGCATGTGTAGTTTTAAGTAAAAAGAAATAATTGTGCAATGATTGAGTTCAGTAACTTTTGACAAATTATCATCTTGTATAATAAAAAAGTATCAGTAAGCATATTTATATAAAAGATTCCCATAGGGTCAAAAGAGCCATTTCCTGGCTACCTTGAAAGACTGTGCCTGAAAGATAATTGAAATAAATAAATATTTTTTGGTAACAAAGCCAAAGGCTCAGTAACCATTACAATTGTGCTGGCATGTTTGTGTGTGTGTGTGCGTATGTGACAGCGATATCTCAAGAAGCACAAGATGAGTCTATTTCATGCTTGGTAGGTAGATGCCCCATGATGTGTAGATGTGCACTATTGTTTGTGGTTCCCATCTCTTGCATATTGATGTATGGGTGGGGCCGAATGTAAAATTCTAACAATGGCAATTTTTTCAACGGTATGAGTGATTTAGTTCATACTTGGTATTGGATGTCAGTTGACGATAGATACATGGTCATATAATCAAGAAATATATTATTATTCATGAATGGGCGTGGCTAGAGAGTTATCACAGTGAAAATCTTGTAAATGTAAGCACATTATCTCAAGACCAGCAAGTTGAATCAATGTCATACTGGGTAGGTGCCCCATGATGCATAGATGTGCCCTGTTGTCTGTGGGTTCCCATCTCATGAATATTAATGAGTGGGCTTTAAATGTCAATCTCTCTTCAACAGAATGTCCGATTTAGGTCATAGCTGGTATGGTCATGTAACTATATAAGTGTATGCTCTTTGCAACAACAACTTTGACCTCATTAACATTCATGAGTTGGTGGGACTTAATGGGAAATAGCCAAAAACAGCTTGTAAACACATTATCTCATCAAACATAAGTTGAATCAACTTTATAAGGAAAGTTCAAGGAAAGTAGATATATAGTATTGCGTTAAACACACTCAAGTGGCCATTATGCAGTTTAACCCTCTGAGATTCAGGGGTCAAAAAGTTATCTCAATTGGCCTGCAATTGGCCAGTTTTTGTGTGTGATTTATACCAGATTACTGTAAGTTGTCAAAATATTTCCCTCTGTGCATGTTAACAATCTCATGTAGAGCTCTCAGTCTATGATAACAAATCTTAAAGGGATTTTCAATAAAAATTGGAATAAAAGTTCTATACTGTAAGTTTGTACCAGTGCATATAATGGTTGATGCTTTCTCTCCCCCCCGCCCAAAAAAAAAACCCATTAAAACCCTGACATCTACATACAGGCCTGTGGTTATCTTGTTATATACTGATGAGGGTACAAGGTCTATCATGTTGTAGCCCTCGTCTTACTTGTTTAAGCATGAATTATTTCAGTACACCACAGACATCCTTTCAAATACTGACAACAGTTATTGCAAATTAATAACACATCTCTACATTGTTTGCAGTTGCACAAGGATCTGTAGTTTGTACTTGTTTAGATACTACTGTAGATAAAGCATACCTGATATTTATATGACATGCAAATGCGAGTCTTTATTCCATTAGTTGAAATAAGCTGAATTTAGTCAATAAATATATATGAATATCAATGTTTGATTTGCCAAATTTTCAATCTAATACCTCTCACATCCTCGCATCTCCTCGACAGATTTTCTTACCACACATGAAGAAAAAATCAGAAAACCAAGCACCTGACGATGGAGAAACCCTAACTGACTTTTGGTTGGTCAAAGACATGTTTACATTTGAAAATGTTGGTTTTTCAAATACAGTGGAGAACAAAAAATTCTTGATATGTGCCGATTGTGAAGTCGGACCGATAGGATGCCAGGATTTAGCTGACGCTATTAATCTTTATGTCGCATTGTCAAGAGTCAAACACGAATAATTCCTACGTGGAAGCAGTTGAATAAATGTTTATATATTTAGCAAGCGCAGACAGACTATTCTTTTGACTGGTCCTAGGATTGCATCTTTCCATCTGAAAGGGTCGTGAAAATCGGCACACTAAGAATTTACAACCACGGCAAGTCGGAAGAAATTCGAAAACAGCTATCATGTCAACTGAATCATAACCCTCTATAAAATCATTTTGAATAAATGTGATTGTCATCATTTGTTCAAAAATGACATATTTATATCGGTCTTGCAATCCCATGAAAAATTTCAGATATATATTATCTGTAGTGAAAACAGTAGAACTCATTTTTCGAAGTAAAAGATAAAGGCATGTTATTGAGTGAATGTTTGAAAATTTTTACTTTTTTTATTTTTTATTAATGTGCATGCATTAGGCTGCTTTGCTGTCATGTTAGCCTGTTACATATTTTTAACGTGTCACATTCCACTGTGTTAAACATTTTGGTAAATATGCTAGGACAGCAGGGCTATTAATAGCTTTACAAGTAATTACATATGCTAGGGCTATTTATAACATAACAGGTAATTAAACTGAACCCATCATCACATTGCTTACAAGTTAGATAGCCTCATTTATGTACAGTTTGCCTGTTTAGTATTGTATGTTTTATTCTTTAATTGAATATGGAACCGTTGTAAAGCTAATCTGGCATTGTATCATAATTAGACTGAGCTTGCTTATGGCTGTTTTTTACGGAAAGCATATTTGGTCATCCCTTGTAGGCTTGACAAAACGTAAATTTCGTTTCAGGGTTTAATGTAAAATGTAAGTTTCTCTTAATGATCACCATGTTAAGTTTTTTGCTATTTGTTTTGCTCATCTGCAATATATTTTAGTCCCAGACAAACAGACAACCCGTTGAGTATCACTTTTTGATTTGATAGCATTTTTTGTGAGGTTCAGTGTTTTATATGTTAGGTCAAAAGGAGAATCATTTATAGTTGTGTGCAGTATCCATCATCATGCACGTGAAGTAATTATCGTTACATGCAAGATTCGCCAATATACAATTCCACGTCAGGAAGAAGAGGTCAGCAAGATCTCAGTTCCAGTGTAAGGACAGTAAGTAAGTTTGAGATTTTAGTCTGGAAAAGTGAGGAATATACTGATTTAAACAGTTCTTATCTTCACGATTACTTACAACAACAAAAGGAAGTTTCTTTTTTTGGCCAAAAAGAACAAGTTTGTCTCCGGAGTAGTCAATTTTGGATGTGTAAGACACTGTATATGCTCCTGTGATTTGCAATTTAATTATAGTGGTTAGCATATCTTGCTAGAGTTACAAGTAACATCTTTGGAGGCCTACTATAGTTAAGTAGACTAACATTACGTTAATGTTTAGGCTTAATAGTAAACTTTGAAGCAAGTTTTGGTCTTGAAAAAGTCTGGAATTTTTTGTTGTTGAAAAGAGTGGGAACCATATGTAAGAGAGGCATCAATGTAACAATTTCTTCATACAATGTAATGGTTAGATGTTTGTGTGTGGGGAGGGGGGGGGTTAGGATCCTGTCTACATCAGAGTGTTTGAATGATTAAGTTATTGACAATGACCTGTTTTACCTGTAAGTCTCAAAAAGTTGTGATCTTACATACTTAAGAAGTTAAAAGATAGTCCGATTTTGCAGGGAGTTACGAGTATCATTTTGTCCAAGAAACAGAAAAATTATGAAATGTATCGAAACACTCGATATTGATTATCCTTCAGATTTTACATCGTTCTCTGACTGCGGCTCTGATGCCTGCAAAGAAAGAAAAAAATTAAAATGTTTGTGTGATATAAACTAATTCAATTATAACAGAAACAATAATTCCCGCAGGGTGTCAGTTCAGGTGTAAGATTAGAAAAGTTTGGTCCGAACAAAAGGATTAAGCCTTTCTCTTCTTTTGTCTTTATTAAGGGTGAGTGGGGTTTAGGGGACATAGGTGGGATCTGGGGCGTGTTTCATGATACTGAATGACATCACCGATTATTGCTTCTTATTCATTTTCAACTGATGAAAAGTGACAAGTGATGAAGACTTCAGGCTTTCATAGCAAAAACTCTACATGGTCATGATACGGAAATCTTGTCAGGTATCCAGTGGTGGGTAGCGATTAGCTAGTGAGAACTTCTATCTAGACTTAGAGACCACATTACTTTTGTCAAGGGCGGCGGAACCGGGGGGGCACAGGGGGCACGTGCCCCCCCCCCACTTTTCCTCAGGTTAAAAATGTGCCCTTTTTCTACATAAAAATTGAGGTGTCTCAAGTTAGCAAGAGGCCAGGGAACCAGAATGAACACTCGGGAAGGGCCGTTTCCAGCCATCTGAGGGGTTTGTAAAACCAAAAATTTTCTTGTACGCTCCGCGCCAACCGATGGTGGCGCTCCGCTCAGTTAGTCGTGCATACAACTTTGCAAATCCTGGCTACGCACCTGACTTTTAATGAATTTCTGTGGGTCAAACTCAAAGCTATTTCGAATGGAAAAATTTGTTAAGATATTGACAAGAAATAAACTCTAATTCGGAAGATTCCTACATTAGCAACTAGCATGATTTCACCTCATTTTGTCTATAAAGAAACTTGTTCCTTGTTTCCCAATTTGCACATTGGATATTGCAGTGCTAGTATGCATATTTTCCTTGAAGGGGGGGGGGGGGGGCGTTGATGGAGTGATGTGTATACGCAAATAAGATAATACAATAAGAGTTATAAAGGGTACTAAATATAAGGCTGCATCAGTCCAATCGAATTTCTGCAAAGTGCCCTTTGATGTCGGTGCCCCCCCAGATTAAAAGTGCTTCCGCCGCCCTTGACTTTTGTGATTTAGTGTGTAAGTCAATAGGGCTTTTAATGGGCGTATACTACCTTAGGTTTTGATCAAGAACACTTTCATGTTAGTAGAGTCCACTCAGATCAACCATCTGTATAGTAGCAAATACAATGTTTGCTAATCGGAAGAAGCGTCACATGATATCCTTGCAACTTAAAGTCAATGTAAATAATACTCAGTGATATCATCAACAGTCTCCCTTCGAAAGGAGCTGTTACCGGTTACCGGTATCAGCTCTTTTATCCAAGTTAGGTTACAAGATCATTATAGCATATAACCATAGCAATTTCCCGCATTTTAATTATGGGCTTATGGATGTAGAGACCACGACATATGTAAATTGAGATACGCCAGTTTCTCACCTAACACCATGATGATTGAAATCCTTCTAGAGAGTGCTTTTCTTCTGGTTTAACAAAGTTTATTCAGATTAAACTTCGTCACATTTTACTGAGTGTTTGGGAGATGAGTCACAGGCATCTGACACATAGGACGTCATATAGCTAGCTTACCCAACAGAAAATAACAAAGAAGAATTTAAATAAATATAGACTTAAAATAGGCCGAGATTTACAAAGGTATATAATTCGATTATAGTGAACGAAAACAATTTTAACATTTTTGGTTTGACGGTCATCAGTATTGTCTTCATATATGCTAGAAAGCTAAATAATGGTAATTAATGCTCCGATTTCAACATGTTTCACTCTCCGATAAAACGGCCAGCCTAAAAGTTAAAGGCGTTGATGGCTCGTCCCAAACAGCGTGCCGACATCTTTAAAAAATTTAACTTTCCGTTGCTTGCAAGTGAAGTTTTTCTCTTGTCGTTACAAAATGCAGACCGTAATGAAACGTGATACCTTGTTATCTTTAGCTGGACCTGAGATGTCCATCGCTGTATCGTTTGTACACTGTGCTGTGGGTATTGACAGCAGCTGTGTACTGACTGTACTCTAGTGTCTAATTACCAATGGCAGCAAGCTGAGTGTGTATTTTCTGGGATCGATGGTGGTGTCTAACACTTCTGTTACACCTCATTCGAAACTAGGTCAGATTACCGGCATTAGACGTTTCTTTTTGCGCGAGTCTTCACACCCTTTAATGTGTCGTATAGTTTTGATGAAGGTTTGGGCGTTAAATAAAGGTTAGGCCTACTAATTGCATGCCTTGTAAGAAAGTCTTCTAGAAAGTAAAAAAGACACAGGAAATTTGTGTTTATTTATGTTTATGTAAAACGGGATTAAACTGAGTGCAGGTGAACATTCCTACGCACAGTTTTCGAGATAACATCATGTAAAGTTGAAAGGTTTCATACCAACAGCAAACTTGAAGCAAATATTGGTGTGATCTCATAAAAGCACTCTGACAAATTTGTTTTAAGATTTCCTTCAAAATTAGGTAAAGTTTGAACTCTAACCGATCTAAGGTCAGAACAATGACATGAAAAATAGAGGAAAAATAAAATATTTTGATGTCAGGGTAGTTACAATTATATAACGTACACTTGTTTGTTTCAAGTTGACTCATGGTACAATCAATGACCGTTCGATAATCAATATCTTGATATAACTCTTTGTTCGAAGTGCTGGTAAGCTTCACCAGGATGGTTATATAGAATGTTCCTCTTCCATTAGCCAAACATAATTCCCCCCTGAATGATCATATACACAAACATGTTGCGACATTAAGTCCCCCCCACCCCCCCCCCCAGACACTAATCAGCGTGCTATCTTTATCCACGACGTAAGCAGCTTCCAAAGTATACCGGTAATCAATGTTCACATATAGGAAACTATAAGAGGTAGCATACGCCTATTAAAAAGCTCCATTGACTTACACAATAAATCACAAAAGTAATGTGGTCTCTAAGTCAGATATAAGTTCTCACTAGCATGCATCACTTGATAGATGACCTTTCATGGCACCATCAATTTCCGGAACATGACCATGCAGATTATGAGAGCCTGAAGTTTTCGTCACTTGTAAACAAAACTCTTTACTCGGTAGTAAACAATTTTCGTACGCTGATCCTGGGAGGCCTAAAGGGGTCTAAAGTTGCCTCAATTGACCCAATTTTGCACTACATGTACTTCAACATGCAATCCACAAGAAAAAAACAGATCCTTGCTAACAGAAAGATCTTCTCCTGCTGCTTTTTGGTACTTTTCTTGAGATAGGAGAACAATCAGGCGGATGGATGTAGACTCTAATAGGATTACACCACCTATGAACACTGTCCAAAGCTTTTCAGTGTAAATATACGTTCATTTGAACTTGATTACGATGCATACTATACTGCACTGCATTGGAGTCTAGATGTTGAGGACAAAATTGGGTTTTCAATTTGCTGCCAACCTATATCTTACCGGTGGAATTGAGTAAGCTATATTAATGACAAAACTTTAAAAGAAAGGTAAGGCTCATGAATTTCGACCATTTAAATATTTATTTCTTTAAAAGCTAAGAACGTTATTCATTTTATCAAATCTTCAGTTAGTAGATAAATTGAAGGAACCATATTTCACGAAAAAGGGGGGAAATAAGCGTAGATTTGTATAAAAAAGTGTCATTATTATGAATAAGAAAAGGGGATTGGTGTTACGGTTTTTGGCATAGTTCACAGTATTCGGTTTACACGTATACATTATTCGCCAGTTAATAATCAAAACTATTTTAACCAATCGGGCACAGTTAGCAATAATCGACCCAAACAAGAATTCGACATTTCGTAATCAAAATTTGTAAACATCTTATTTAAAAAAGGGCTTTTTCCAGCATTAAAACGTATCTCATTTGACGAAAAATAGAACTAAACATCTTCTTTTACTAAACGAAAACGAAAGATATCTTTAAAGATCCATAAATGCAATGGAAGTAAATTCGTCAAGATTCCTTATCCTTAATTCGACAGTTTTGAAATACCAACCATTTATATCCCAATGCCAATCTTTGCATCTCAAATTAAAAGAAAAACTCACACACACACAAACAATGTTGGTAACATATTTAAATCATGTATCCTCAACCATAGACGAAAATAGAGAAAAAAATTGACCTAAATGTTACTAAATGTGGAAATGTGGTTTTCGGGCACATGTTGGTTTGCGAAATTCGACTATTTACAACGAAATTTGGAAATATTTCATGTCTATTGGAATAGGCATATTTTGGAAAGATAAATGCTAATTTTCGATTTCACTCCAAATACGCACATTCAAACTTTAGCAAGATTACGCAATACCCGTATCGTAACCGCAATACTATAAAGTTCAATACTATTGTGAGAAGTGACGATGAGCATTTATCGACCAACTGTCGAATTTGTTCAAGTTTCGATCATTTGATTGAAAACCGATTTTTTAAATATCTGCTCATGTTTCTGAGTTAGCATGAAGCCATCATATTTAACTTTATTCAAAATTCATGACAACTAAGCAATGTCTCTAAATAGAAGTTTAAATAATAAAGCCTGGTCGAAGGTTTGAGTAGTACAAAATCCGACCAGGCTTTCCTTAATCCGAGAAAAATGTCCAAATAATTGGATACATGTAGTTTTGCTAAGTGTCGAAGTGTGTTTTTCGGCCACATGCTGGTTTTGTGAAATTCGACCATTTACAACAAAATCTGTAAATATTTTCATGCCTATTGGAATACACATATTTTGGAAATGAGTTTAATAACTAGTCTAATACAGCCTGGTCGGAATTTTGAGTAATAACAAATCAAACTTTCCTTAATTCGACATAGCTAAACTCGTTGGGATTAGGATTAACCTAAACGGTTAGAGTAGGATTTATCTAATCGTTGTCCTACCTGCGAAACCGTTTCGATGGGATTAAGAGTACTAAACTATAACCTACCACATGACCAAAAAAAATAACTTTGAAAACAAATTAAGTTGGAACGAATTTTGCCTTGTATTGATAAAGATATTCGACCATTGGTTGATATTTGCAGACTTCGATCAGATCGTTTCACATTTTCGTTTTATCTTCTTATTAAAAGGAAAACTAAGATTATATCATGACGCACAATTCGACCATATTATTGTATTGTAAGGATTAATGCTTCCCAAAATGTTAACACATATTTCCAATTCTATTAAATTTATAATATAAAAAATGAGTGAATTATATTATAACCTGCAATAAATAATTCATAACTTCGTATTACTTGGGAACGTATACAATGCTATTCCTAAAAGAAGCATTATTCTAAATTCGTCATGAGATTTTATTAATTTAAATCAACATGTGAATGTCGAATATTAGGGATTTTGGTGAGCCACACAGTTTGCAAAACTATTTATGTTTTAATGCTTGTTGATAACATAGTATAAACAAGAAACAAACTCCTATTAACAAGATAAGAAAAGGGTTCTCATTTAGTTTCTAAACAACATTAGTTATGAAAACAAGTCACTGTTACTGAAAATCACATTTAAACGAAAATAACTCAACATCAGGAAGTTATTTCAGTAACTATGTTCCCTAAGTTCCCCCTTTAAACATATGTCATTGACTTTATTGATTTCACTTTCAATAACCGTCAATCAATTTGATAGTTTTGCAATCACTATAGATGTCACAAAACAAATGATATTGACATCACTAATGTTATATTGTTGCTCAACTGCTGTTACAGCAGAAACACAAAGAAACCAATCAATCAGTTAATCAGTCAACAAATTAATCAGTCCAAGGGCGTAGGAACCGGGGGGGGCTGTGAAAAATATGGAGGGCGGAAGTATCATTCCGCCCCCCCCCCCGCTTCGCAAGTCAGAAAACCCCTTTTTCATTTCCAAATGAGAAAAAAATCTCATTTGGAGCACCAAATTACATCTAAGGCCAGGTGAAAATGCAAAATTATATACAAAATGGAGTGGGTGGGTTGAAGTGTGCTATATTGCACCAAATTGCATCTGAGTCCACCTGGAAATGCAAAAAAAATCCAAAGGGGAGGGGGACACCCCCTCCTCTTAGACCCCTCCCCCAGGCCGGCCATCAGTCTTCAGCTCCCCCACTCAAAAGTACCTTCCTACGCCACTGAATCAGTCAATAAAATTACACTGATCTAAAATTCCCCCCTGCCAAAAAAATCATAACATTAACATTAAGACTACCAAAAACTTAACTCCTTATGTCTTTCCCCTAAAGTGCATTATCTACATTTCTACAAACACTGATCGATATAAAGTAAACAAATTATAAAAGTAGCAACTTGCTCGTACTTTATGTTTTCATTGGTTACCATTTTAGGGGCCTGGTGTGGGTTGTGGGTTTGGCGGGGGGGGGGGGGGGAGGCGATGGTGGGCAGGTGGTTCCCAATGATTTTCACAATAATAGGAATTTTAACACAGGTGCGGTACCGCCAAATTTCAACCTTTGTCGGGCTAACTAGATCGAGATATATTTACTGGCCTTAATATTAGCTTAAAAGAAATAAGAATTTAAGGAACTTTTGTTTTATTTTGATAAGTCGTATATTTCGTGAAACTAAATATGTTCGAACTTTTTCCTAGTGCGAAACGTCGAAAACGTAACATTAATGATGGTGCTTCTATCGCAATGGACAATGTTACGTCCGGAGATGAGCCGGTTTCACAGATATCGAGTAATTATGTGCTTTCAATTTTACTAAAAGTAATTTATTAGCAAATAAAGAAATGCATTTGACTGGCAAATTACATTTTAAAATGGGTACAGAAATGTTGAGTTATGGCCAGATTCGAACCAGAGACCTAAGATTAAGCCCTGCGATTAAGCCGTGCTTGTAAAGATGCTTTCATTGGTTCCAACTCTAACAAGTTTTGTTTGCTTTATTTTAGTTTATTAAAGTTACTTAATTATGTTAATCATATTAAGTCAGATAAAAAGGAACAAATCTTTTAACTATATCGAGATGAAGTTAATTACCAAATAATACTGTACGATATATATTTTAATTAACTTTTAAACATCTCGAATAAGGACATTTTAAATGTCAGGTGCACCTGATTATGGCTGTGGTCTATCTTCTAATCACTACAAAATTACTATCTACGAATTGTTTGGTCTTATAAATCCCTCCTATCCTTTTATATTTTCATATTGTTCTTTATTTCAATTATTGTATTAGCTTTACAAAGAGACCTTCCTATTTCTACAAGGTAAGAACAAGTTTGTACTTAAACTATTACAATTAACAGTAACATATATGTTATTTAGTTCAAAAGTGTATACATCATTTTCATACTGACCTTATTTTTCGTATTGACATTTGCATATTTTAATGAAACGTTGTTAGTACTTGTCAAATATTGTCAGAGGTTAGACCTAATCAGTGTTTGTTATCTGTTCTCAATGGACACCTATATTATCATTGTTAGGTATAAAATATGGGTATATCCGACGGAAACGTATTTCCATGAACAAAAATGCGCAATTGTTTCAAATATATCCTTCAAAGCAAGAACATTTCCTTTGGGTAAGCAAAGATGTACAGGGTAATGGTGATACTGTACCAAACAACACATTTGTGATCATAATTATGGCAACCATCTCGATTCAAGAGGGATGAGACAACAATATTAACACAGTATAGTTCAACAAACCCCTCCATGGTCTATTGTGGGACTTGATAACTCAATAGTGTTTATCAAGGTACCCGTGATACCGCACTGTCTTGATCACACGGCCACCGTTGTTTGGTTTTCTTGCTCACCATATAAGGGGAGTATAGGATGGAAAGTGGTTTCAGATGTTTGATTTTCTTGCTCACTATATAAGAGGAGTATAGGATGGAAAGTGGTTTAAGTTATTTGGTTTTCTTGCTCACTATGTAAGGGGAGTATATGGTGGAAAGTGGTTTAAGTTATTTGGTTTTCTTGCTCACTATGTAAGGGGAGTATAGGATGGAAAGTGGTTTAAGTTATTTGGTTTTCTTGCTCACTATGTAAGGGGAGTATAGGATGGAAAGTGGTTTCAGTTGTTTGGTTTTCTTGCTCACTATGTATGAAGAGTACAGGATGGAAGTGGTTGAAGTTGTTTGGTTTTCTTGCTCACTATGTAAGGGGAGCATAGGATGGAAAGTGGTTGAAGTTGTTTGGTTTTATTGCCCACAATGTAATGGGGGGGGGAGGGGGGTATAGGATGGAAAGTGGTTGAAGTTGTTTGGTTTTCTTGCTCACTATGTAAGGGGAGTATATGGTGGAAAGTGGTTTAAGTTGTTTGGTTTTTTTGCTCACTATGTAAGGGGAGTATAGGATGGAAAGTGGTTTCAGTTATTTGGTTTTCTTGCTCACTATGTAAGGGGAGTATAGGATGGAAAGTGGTTTCAGTTGTTTGGTTTTCTTGCTCACTATGTATGAAGAGTACAGGATGGAAGTGGTTGAAGTTGTTTGGTTTTCTTGCTCACTATGTAAGGGGAGCATAGGATGGAAAGTGGTTTAAGTTATTGGTTTTATTGCCCACAATGTAATGGGGGGGGAGGGGGGTATAGGATGGAAAGTGGTTGAAGTTGTTTGGTTTTCTTGCTCACTATATAAGGGGAGTATATGATGGAAAGTGGTTTCAGTTGTTTGGTTTTCTTGCTCACTATGTATGAAGAGTACAGGATGGAAGTGGTTGAAGTTGTTTGGTTTTCTTGCTCACTATGTAAGGGGAGCATAGGATGGAAAGTGGTTTAAGTTATTGGTTTTATTGCCCACAATGTAATGGGGGGGGGAGGGGGGTATAGGATGGAAAGTGGTTGAAGTTGTTTGGTTTTCTTGCTCACTATATAAGGGGAGTATATGATGGAAAGTGGTTTCAGTTGTTTGGTTTTCTTGCTCACTATGTAAGGGGAGTATAGGATGGAAAGTGGTTGAAGTTGTTTGGTTTTCCTGCTCACTATATAAGGGGAGTATATGATGGAAAGTGGTTTAAGTTGTTTGGTTTTCTTGCTCACTATGTAAGTAGAGTATAGGATGGGAAGTGGCTTCAGTTGTTTGGTTTTCTTGCTCACTATATAAGGGGAGTATCTGATGGAAAGAGGTTAAATTTGTTTGGTTTTCTTGCTCATGCTCTATCTACGGGAGATTAAGTTTTGAACGGTATCTTTGTGTACTGATCTTTAATAAGTGTTAGGAAATGTCATGGGTTATACGTACCTAACAACCAGTAGCCTAACAAGTTAGGTCTTCCCTGTTTTACGAAGTATTACTTCTTATTCTGATGCTGCGAGTCAGTTGATACGTTTAAATTGTGACAATGCCTGTCCATTTCCTTTATAGTCCTACATTGCCAGAATTGCCGACTATTGATAACATTTCGCAAACTTCTAATGATTCTGAAGGTGAGTAACTGTACTCTGTCTGAAAAAAATGAAACCAAAACACACATTTATATCAATGTTCGTGAATAATGTATTTACGTCACCAACGTCATTTTCATAGTCATCGTCGTTATTATTATTATTTTTATTATTATTATTATTATTATTATTATTATTATTATTATTATTATTATTATTATTATTATTATTATTATTATTATTATTATTATTATTATTATTATTATTATGATTATGATTATTATTATGATTATGATTATTATTATTATTATTATTATTATTATTATTATTATTACTATGATTATTATTATTATTAGTATGATTATGATTATTATTATGATCATGATTATGATTATTATCATTATTATTATTATTATTATTATTATTATTATTATTGTTATTATTATCATTATTATTATTATTATTGTTATTATAACTGGAATACATATTTGTTGATCACAAAAAGTTACAGGTGTATAATACAATAGTGTACAACTCCGTTCACTTAATAAGAATAGACAATCTTTGATATATTTTAGATTATTATGCTGCATCTGATCGGCCGACCGAACAGACCGGAATTTTCACCGAGAAAGATGTCTGCCTGATTTTAAACATTAAGAAGGCTAAATGGTACAGCAGATGGATGGGAACTATTCCCGACTCGAAAGGAGACAAGAAATACGTTATGCTTACGACAGTGTCAGGTGCCTAATGTATAGAATTTGCATATCATGTAGTTTTAGTAACTTTTCGAGACAACTGTCTAGAATGATCACACTACAAACTCATAGACTTAATATTTTCCGAGTTTCAAAGACTATAGTTCCAATAAAGAAGCACCGAAATACAAATTGTGATAACATATATGAACGAGATATATTTAACGCATTGTCGAAGATTAACATTTTAGTATTTGCCTATTTGTGATTATACACTCATTGTAAACTTGTCTCGTTAATTTTAAACACCAAAACATGCACGTCCCTGTAAAACGTCGTATGTTATTCAATATACGTTCATGACTCCTTGGGCCTATAAGGGAAGGCCTACAGCGCATGTCTGCGCTTAAATCATACTGTTCATATGTTTAATCATTAGTCTTTTACATCCCATATTATGTTTATTTATTGACATATATATATATATATATATATATATATATTAATATATATATATATATATATTGGGTTTTTGTATATTCATATTTTCTTTACATAACGTTCGTTTGTCTGTCACTTGTTGCTTTCATGTATAACATGACTTTCCTTATCAGAGAAAGTAATACGAAGCAAACAAATTCATTGGAATGAATTTATCAAAAGGAACATTGACTTGCCAACGACAAAGCACCTTGTGGACGTCGAAGGCATTGCAGTATTACAAGGTATAATCAAGCTATAACGTAGACATTGATACAACTATAATGACACAGTAATTATTGATTTGTAAATTGAATAATTCTGTGCATTCTCGGAAACTTTGCAACATCCAGATATAGTAATTATATCGCTTTTACGCGTAGGGTAGGCATTTTATAGAAGATCTTGGAAAAATACATTATTCAAAGTTTTATTTGAATGTTAGCAAACTAAAATTGAGTTTTCTTGTGAGTTGGCGCATGTCATCTTTCTTGTTTATTTTTCACTTTAGTTTTCAATTTACGTTTCTGTTACGTTTCTGTATTTGGGTAGAAGGAAACGGTTACTCAAAGTCACAATCAAATAATTTGAAATGAAAGGGGGAAAACGTTTATATCTCTTGTGTATTTGTTAAGATTTCAAAAGTGCATAGAAGAAAAGACACTTTACTACTATCATTTACAGTTTTCCTGTTGCCATAACATATTTATTTAATACTTGTTAGGCATGTTACGACACGAAGATGGGATAAAAAAAATTATATAACATATTTGATTGCTTGTATACCTGTAGGTAGATTTCACTTAGTTCAAGAATTACATGTCACCGAAAGTCTTGAAAGTCGACTGGCAATGGTTTCTATCCGAGGTGAAACTCAGATCCCTATGCATTTATCTGAAGTAATACAGCTCATGGATGGTATCTTAGATGGTATGAATGTCATTCATTCATACGGGGTACGTATGTTGGTGATTGTAGTCTTCCTCGTATGCAAAATTTATGGCAATAAACTGTATTGGAAATATGTTTAAAAGTTAACGAGACTGACATTTTGATTTCTTAAAATGATTTTCTCCAGAAACGTTTCTTCGAAAACGTGATAAGTAATAGAGTATATTCGGAAATTACAGTGAGGAAAATAGGATGAAAGAATATAACTATTTCGTTGCTAGTATAAACACTACTCAATGACCATTGTTATAATTAACGTGTCCGTCCCATTGCCATATTAACAGTTTTCCATGTTTTCGTTTCTGCAAGGATCGAAACGTCAGTTCTTCTGTTTTTCAGTTTACATACAACGGTTCTTTGAAGTAGCTAAAGTATCTATCTTCTAGATTCGACAAAAGAAAAACATTTTTAAAATTATTTCTTTTTCTTTTCTTAAAATGAAAGAACAGACTATCGGGGCAGGAAACATTGCTTCTAAAAGCAATGTATATTTTTCATTTAGTTTGTAATGAATGATTAATTATAAACATTGATGAAGCATATAAGACGCATTATCACATTGCTTCAACCCTTTCTATTATCTCTTTTATTTTCTCTGGTTAGTTTCTTCATCCCGGTTTATCGACTAAGAAGATCATTCTGGCTGGTGAAGGTCATATCAAACTTTATGATTTCTGCCTTGCGAAAGATGCCCGTAATGTTAATATCTTTAACAAATCCAAGGTATGTGGATTTGCAGTTCAGTCAGATTTATTCAAGCCCATTATAATGTTTCTATTCAGTACTAGTGATTATCATTATCATGATGATGATGATGATGATGATGGTGGTGGTTTTTCTTTCAGTTGTCGCGTTCCTTGAATAATTTCGCTCCGGAGGCTATGTATCGCAATGAATATTCATCGCCCGCTGATGTTTGGTCTACAGCTGTGGTCATTTGGGAGCTATTGACAGGTAACAAAATCAAAACATCAAAATGACGAAAAAATAATTAGAGGAAAATATCAGTAATTCAATTAACTTGTTAATTTTCGGAAGGATACATTTATACTTCAATTAAACATCGCTCTAACTTTTATCAACATCAGTATCAAAGTTAAGATTGATGTATTTGCCAGTACTTTGGCTGTCGCAACCCTTAATGCATGCACATGTCTTTATCCTTTTTCAACCGTCGTACTTGTTTTTATCTTACTTTTAGAAAAAAAATCGTAAACTTCATTTTGACATCTGTAATACAATTCACCAGCTTTTTTTCTATGGCTTAAACGTTGTTCATATCTATTTTTAACATTATCGTGTTCCGTTTAATGTATCTTTATGAAAAAATTGTTACATTTAAGTTAATTAATATATGAAGGAATAGATCTCATGGGTGTTGTCAAGTTTTCATTGATTTTGTTATGAAAAGTATAAGTAATAGAAACAACTGGTTAAACAAAATGTTCTGTTTTTTTAAACGAAAGGGAAACCTCCTTTTCCTACTGGGCAAGATGGAAAGGACTTCGATGATTTGTTGGCGATTACACCAGTTGAAGCACAGGTTACTAAATACGAACAATTAAAGTAAGCTCCAAAGATCAATCTTCTCCTAATATCTTTTTCATTGAAACGAAAGCAATATTGCAAATTAATTTGCATTTTCCAACTTTTTGTAGTATGAATTAAATATACTATACTTTATAAATAAATAAACCATTCTGTGGACATTTTCGAAAGTCTGATATTTTATTTTGGCAGTCAATACAACAACATGATTAAAAACAGCAGCACAGAATAGAGAGAAATATGAGATATATACATATATAACTTTTAAAACATCACAGGGCAAAAACTATTCTCTTATACAATTAGTTTTTTTCAAAGACCAATTTTGGTACGGTACTATAGTAGTGGTATACACACGTTTGAAGAGTGATATGTTTAGACAATAATAATTTGCACTGACCTAGAGGTGTTTATCCACTGTATTTTCACAACGAAATTATCATAAAAGTAAGAAAGAAATCCTTAAAATATTATTATTGTAATTCGAACAAAATTATAAGAGATAAGTGAACGTGTTTACGTTTATTGACAAGAACGCTTAACGCAATCAGCAATGTTTAATATTTGAGTATGTCGAGGTATTTGATTGTCTTTCAACAGAAACAAACTTTTGTTCCAATGTTGGCACCTTCCTTGTCCGCTTCGACCTACTATTCCTGAACTGAGGGAGTCTTACACTAAGGTGAATAGTTCGCAATATGTTCCTTTTAGTTCGGTTTTTGTTTTTGTTTAACCAGGTATTCCTTACTATTAACCTTCGTTGACATTTGACTTTCGTGTCAAATAATATATATATATATATATATATATATATATATATATATATATATATATATATATATATATATATATATATATATATATATATGTGTGTGTGTATGTATGTATATGTGTATGTATGTAAGGGTGTGTATGTATTTGTGTGTGCTTGTATGTGTCTGTGATTCTCGAATTGAGATATTGCGTTAAAAAGTTTTCCTCACATTTTGAACTTTAACCTTTAACCTCAAATGACGAAATTCATTGTTGTTTCTTTTTAAAAAAAAACTTTCATGAATAAGTATCACTGTTCATAACTTAAAGAAGAACATCGTCACATTTAAAATAATTATATTTCATAAATAATTTATACATACACTTGTTTCTGCGAAGTAGAAATGACCATATAATGTTTTTAAAATAGCATTTTTGTGAAGTTTCCTTCTTTTCTTCCCCATTATTTCACAGATATTTGATCGTTTTAAAGACGATAGCTATGAGATTCCACGTAGTGATTTATACACTTCTATGACTAAAACCAACTCGCAAAGTGACGATGAAGACTATACTGATAATTATACCGTTGCATCATAACATTACACTGTTGTATTTGTTTATTGTCCATTATTATGCCATAGGTCTATATAGTTTTGGGTTTATTTATGTAAATATTCTTAATTTCTGCATGTTTGGTGTCCCATTTCACTCAATGTATGTATATTCTGTGTCTACTCACTCAATGTAGCTGTGTGTCTTGCATCCTTTGTCACTCAAGGTATCTGTATGTCATTAAAAGCATTTTTAAGTTTGTAGTTATGTTATTACCGCAGACAATCACATATAATGTAGTGTAATACACAATGGCCTAATTGCCTAAACGTTACACAATTATGTTTCATTAATATCGTGTGAACTTGGCATAATGTATTGTACAAACACACGTATATTGTTAACCGTCAATGTATTTCGAAACTGTAAGTGAAGTCTTAACTATGTATGACTCTAAAATAAAATGTTAAAAAGCAAGAATCATTGAAGTGATTAATGCTATTATAGAAATTGCTTCATACTTTCATTTTGTGTTCAGTGTAGGATTCATGCCAGTTTTTTAAAGAGATGATCACATGAAATATTTTAGCGTCATTAGCCAAACATATGCATATTTTCTTTGACACTATATTGGGTTATAGGTTATGAAAACACTAGTAAATTATGAAACACATCAACCGTCTGATACAACATTAATATAGGCTAATGATTAATTATTATGCTCCCCTCCGCAGATTATATTTGGCAAGGTTCCAGGCCTGATAAATATCCACAATAGTTGACTAGTCTGCACAATTTCCCAGTCATCTGTGAATATGGAAAACGTTGAATAAAATTAATATATTGATTTATGATTTATGTTTGCACATTTGTTTCATTCATAAAACTTACAAGTTTTTCTTCCGTTTCTTGTTATCTTGTTAAATCATGATAAAGAAATGACCTTATCGTCTTCAAGCCGGAAGACAGAACCTTAATAATTCCCAATATTGCCAAATGATATCTATATCATGCATATGTAGCCAACTAGTCGAACTCCACGACTGTGTTTGGATAAACCATCATACATCAAATCCTTCGAAAGACTACAAATTATTGATTCCAAAATGAAGTATTTTAGTAAGAGAGAAACACATAGGATTACGTTCGATTGTTATATGCTATAAAAATTCAAAATAAATTGCTTACGTAAATTTTGTGCAGTTAAATCTGCGTAGGAAGCATTTAACTATAGGGATAAAGTGTAAAATTCTACTTTAGAACTTACCGAGTTGAATGAAAAAGGTCCTCATACTTCTTTTTCAAAGCATCTTGGTATCAAACTGTTTTATGTATGTCACATTTGTCTGATTGAAGGAAAAGTTGAATAAAGTCAAAACAGATTTGCTTGCTTTAGATGAAGAAAGTATTACAATTTGTCAGGTATGTCGAATAGAACAGCTGGTCGGCTATTCCAGTGGATACCCTATCAATATTCTCCGAACGGAATCTTAGTCGGAAAACCTCCCATTTGAAAATGCGTTTTAAATAATTCATTGCGAAACAGACTATATGAGTGTGACCATAAATTCCTGAATGCAGAATGCTGATTGATAAAGCCAATGAATTACAATGAATTACACACTTGCTTAGAGACATGACAGACGCTACCATAGTTATTGATCTATGTGAGAGAGATAAATATCAACTTCCCCAAACAGCTATTCATTAAGAAAAATCTGATTCAATTTTGGAGATATTACACTAGATTTATATGATGCGCCTCACACAAGGCTGAAGACTTGATCAAGTCTAAATATGACATCATCGATCCACGCGTGCTTCAAGTTTCTTAATGTCCTTCTTTATATTTATTACGTTGTTCATTTTCTGTAATGGAGATGAGCTTTGCAAATGGTGAGTCTAAAATATCGAAGCTCTTAATATAAAATAATGATGGCATTAGCTTCAGTTTTCAACATATGTTAATGTTCTGCCATGGAAATTTGAAAAGAAAACCAAACCAGCAAGCACTAGAACTGCATTTGCCTGCAAATACGCAGTATTGTGATGCGCGTGGAGTGCTTGCAGTATTAGGAATAACTTTTCGGTTGTCCATGGCGTTAGTTTTTGGGCGGAAAACACACCAGGGAGTTTTATAGTCATGAAGGTACGTACAAAGTGAGGGCGCTTGTGAGCGCCGTGAAAGGCTCAAAATAAGTTGGCTACGCAGCTATAGCCTATGAAACTACAAATGTACAGAGACTATTTTCCCTTTGGAATGCTCCTTTAAGTGAAGGCTAAATGTCGATGATGTCATCGGCCTACTATATATAGCTCATTCCATGTTAACTTAAAACACAGTGAACATATCGCCTGCGCCTATAGATCAGTTGAGGTTTCTGTTAATCTCAGAGGATGAACCCACCACCACCTTTAAGATGTTGGAGGACGAAATATCCAACAACTGAAGTCTGCAAGGACCGATAAATCCATCTCCAACCGCACAATATACGACGCTTATTAAAACTATACTAATTTCCATGTATAAGTAACGTTAAAGGGACAGTATGGATTGGCACCAGTTTATGCCACGGTTGGAACATTAATCATTCTCAAAATTGCATTCCTGAAAGTTACGACCTTCCCAAAGGTTTCCTCAATGAAAAACAGTGGCGTAGGAAGGTACTTTTGAGTGGGGGGGGGGGGCTGAAGACTGATGGCCGGCCTGGGGGAGGGGTCTAAGGGGAGGGGGTGTCCCCCTCCCCCTTTGGAATTTTTTTGCATTTCCAGGTGGCCTCAGATGCAATTTGGTGCAATATAGCACACTTCAACCCACCCACTCCATTTTGTAAAGAATTTTGCATTTTCACCTGGCCTTAGATGCAATTTGGTGCTTCAAATGACCTTTTTTTCTCATTTGGAAATGGAAAAGGGGTTTTCTGACTTGCGGAGCGGGGGGGGGGGGCGGAACGATACTTCCGCCTCCCATATTTTTCACTGGGGGGCTGGCGCCCCCAGTCCCCCCGGTTCCTACGCCCTTGATGAAAACCATACCTCTGATATTGATCGTGCTTGGGATGGATGATTGCTGAAGTTTACAAAACCGTTTCAATCCATTCGTGATGTGGAAGCATAGACAATACAATGTCTCATGTTTTGAAGAGCGCCAGTAAAATGATATAGTTGATGTCTGGTTATTCATTGAGTCCCTAATATTTTACTCTCTGGCAAAATGGGGAGAATTTTATAATAATTACCTATATAGATCATTATGTTCTGTGAAAATATGACATTGTCCTTCAAATATTGGACATGATCTATCTTCAGTATTTCGTTCACTCTCTGTAAAAATTTAAGAGTGTAAATATAGGATTTTTTAGGAGTCAGGAAAATTCCTCTCGCGACCCTCAACCCCCACCCTAGCTCCTTTCCTCCTTCATCGACACCATCATCGAAATATAGTTTCATGTATTTCGCCGTTATATACTCATTTGCATATACCACCTGACTTTGCACTGATGACTTGACTATGTATAAGTTGTCAGCAATTGCTTCACCTTATATACTATCATATTAAGGTGTATAAATTGAAGGATAGGCTACAACCATAGTCCAATAGGAATTGCATTTCCATGAACAAAACAACACAGTTCCCTTGGATATATCCTTCACCTTTGTGGTGACGTAGATGTTGGCTTAAAGGTGCCATCTATAAATTGATTTAATGTCAGCCAATATAGGCCTATGTGAATCAACTACCTATATATTAGTGGATTGTTTTAATGATTGTGCATTCGCATGTCAAAATTACATCGATTGGCCAAGAATTGTGCAAATATTACTGTTATTATAACATTGCCTAGCGGGAAAACTTTGTAGGGCGCAATGGCATACTGACAAGACGGAATGCACACGTTATTAGTGTTTAGTCGTAATCAGTTCTTTGGTCGTAATACAGTGCAAACTGCATGTTACGGAATGCGAACACGCCTACACTGATATAGGCAATCAATATAGAAATGCATGGAAACGTAAGCTACATTTGTCGTCTATACCAGCGTTCCTCAAACCTTTGGGCCCACGACACAAGCGTTCCACGAGGACTAAGTTACAACCAACCCCTTAGAACAGATGCTCAGTATGGACTGTGAAAGTCGGCAAGCTCCAAAACTGTAGATAAAGATTCGGAACGTCTTGGAAGATCCTGCGGTCAATTCCTTTTTTTTATTTTGCGACCTACTTTAGTATAGCGCCCGGTCGGTGTAGACTACCGTACATACATTGCGCAACAGTACACATTCCAGCTCATTTGTTGTGAGATACCCTTATAAATACATTTCAGGGGACCATATCCCGTAAACCCCTGTATTTCAAACTTTTTTGGGCTTCGTGACCCCAGTTTTCACCTTCCTCATCGTGAGACCCTTCAATGACGGATGTCGTGGCCTGGGGAAGGTGTAAACTTGGAGAGGACATGTACCCCCCCCCCCCCCACATCTCCCTAACGGTGCTTAGTTGCCAAATAGTCCGATATTTTTTTCATGTAATGTTTTCACTTAGTTCCACAAATATCGGCATTTTCTTCTGTACAATTTTTCTTTGGCGACCCTCCAAAATATTTTGGCGACACTTACAAAGGTCGCGACCCGGTTTTAATATATATATATATATATATATATATATATATATATATATATATATATATATATACATAAACATATATATATATATATATATATATATACATATCTTTATAGCTCACATCAAACCGTGTATAAAGTGTGCGACCAACGCATGCATCTCAATAATCTCTAAAACGGTCACGAAATAATTAATTAACTATGTTATCGATTCCTTAGAACGTGAGGAGAATTCAACCAATAACGATTAAATTCCGTTACTATGCAACGGTGTGATATACATAAACGGATACAATTGGGACATTTCTCTTTATCAATATTGGAAATTTAATTACAAACATTAAATCGATATATTTGGTAGTTTGATCGATAACTCATATATTGCTTTGGCCTATTTCATGAAAAGAATATTGACATCGTAAGCATTTTATTCAAAACTCAGTTTTTGGACAGAGAGTCTTCGCTTAATTAAATTGTTTCGATGGAATAATTAAGTTGGAATGTCCACGTCTTATTCGTAATGATGGTATTTGGGATCCTGAAGTTTCCGGTGCTTGTTTCTTTGTTTCTTTTTTAGTACTTACCAACATTTCTTGGATGATGTCTTCGAATAATGTGATATATTGTTTTTATTCTTAATGTCAATTTATGGATATATATATATATCACTAAGAAGGATAAATCGAAGGAATTGGATTTTCATATAAAGGATTGAAATCCTCCCGGAAATTGTATATCTTTGCACCATATGCTATATATATTCTGTTTGATATCAATCGAAATAAATATACTAACAGGAGACTCGAATACCGTGCAGCAACTTTGTAACAGAGAATTCGGCGAACATGATCGCCCCTCGACTCGGACTCAACAAGAGGACCAAAATTTCCTGGTTGTATCAATAATGCTTCATTAGTTGCGTTAGCTGTCGTTTTTTAGTGCCATTTTGATATCAAGTCGTGGAAAAAATCATATTAGTCTCTGCGATTACTAGTTTATTGTTCATATAATGTGTGGAGCCGAACAATGTATATATATATATATATATATATATATATATATAGGCCCAAAGCAATTTGGTTGAGTGGGAGTCACATGATATTTTATTATTGTTATTATTATTAGTATTATTATTATACGTATTATAATTTACCGTATATTTCCACCATATTGCCACCCTACATTGTTATACTGCATTGAAAATTGAAAGAAATGAAGGTGATCAAATGTAATATCAAATTAATCCAGAAAATAATATGGAAATTTGGTGAAATAATCTGTAGCCTCATTTCGATATGTTGAGCTGAAGCATACTATAGCATATATACTTTTAAATTAGCTTTTAAAGTGAATTACGCTCACAATAAGATACAATATCCATAGAAATAGAGTATATAAGGAATGTGTTAATCTCGTGAATCCTAACCACGTTTTAATGGCGGATTGAGGGTCTCTTGGTGGCAGGGGTACGCCCATATGGATATTTCTATCACATTTCTACATCTACATTCACCCTCCGCCCCCCCCCCCCAGTACTCCTCCATTCCTTCATGCGGTACTAAATTTTCATCAATGCATTTGCCGTAAAAAGTAGACATTTTATGTGAACAATAACGTTCATGAAGGTTCATAAAATATTCTTGATTGTCGTTACTATGAACTGAAACATTTGTCTCATATCTACACAATTTTACGTTAATTTTAGATGCACTAAATTTCAAATATGTCTATATGACGGTCTTTCTGTATTATTTTTGGACAAACATCATTGCGGCTGTACAAATGTAGATATCTATAATAACAACTATTACATTACTATGTATCATGTATGATAAATAATATTACAAGCTAATAATAATTCAAGTTTACGAATATCAATTCGAAAAGTTAATGACAATAATTTCTTTTAATTATAACTATAGTCTCAACAACAAAATGTGATCAACGATTTACGAATAATTAAAACATTATTTAACATTTTTTTGATTACAGCTATTAACATTTTCTTTCTCTCTTTCTCTTCCTCCATGTTTCTTTTGTTTTTGTCTTTCATTTGCAGATTAATTTCATCACGTGCAGGATTATCTTCATCACGTGCATGCACCTGCCGCAGATCTTATTCAGACTTAATGTATACTACATAGTTTAACCCAAATAAAAATGTATATTTTGTAAAGCATATACGGTAACCATTTGCATTAATTCAAAGGTGGAGAGCCTTAGTCCTGTATGTCATTTAAGTTGGAATTCTATTTTTGAGGCTATATTCTGACATTGCTTTCAGTTGTGGTATAAGAAGCTTTCCAAGCTTACTACTATGTATTTAACCTTCCACAGCTCAAATTGACTGCAGTAACAATAATGACTGTTGGTTTGGGTCATGCGATAAAAAGACTGGTGTCTGCGAATGTGACTCAGGTTGGAGTAAGGACGAGATAGGGGTATGCCGGAGTAAGTATATTAAATGATGAATTAAGTCACAAAATTAATTTTTACATGTTGTAGAACTGACTATTATTTGTACTTCTATAACACCATATTTGGGAAACGGCCTTTTAAACATCCGAGGGTCATCAATCAATGTGACTGGTCTACTATATATCTAACACAGAGACTATTTGGACTTCAGTAGCACTCACTATATTTTGTTATATACGCGTCAATTAAGTGTTACATGCATGCTGAACACGCGTTGAGGCGTTAATTTTACATGAACACATAAACGTGTTAATACTTTATCCGATTAACTCTAAAACGCGATCATTAAGTGTTACAAAAATGTGTTAATTTAGGCGTTAAAACAGTAACACCATTTGTTAGAGTGGTATACCTTGTAGAGTTGGAGTATTCGACTCTATGCCTCAGATGCAACACAAAAGTGAATACAATAACTCATTTAAATAAACTTAAGGTTTAGCTCAGCTGAAAGGTTTCAGCTGAGCTATAACGATTGTGCCGGCGATTCTGTCGAATTCGGTCACTTTTTGCCACCGTGTTTCAATGACTACCATTTCGTCACTTTTCATTCGATTCGTCAGAAATTTCGTCAGTGATTTGCGTAAGATAAGTTTTCATAAATGCGAGGTAACATTACGTCAAGAGAGGTCCGATTTTCTGGCAACGTAAACAATGCTACTTATCCTGTAGTAGACCGTTTGTGCAAATCTGCTGAAATATTGGGGATATAAGTTTGAATGGTGGTGAACCAAAGTTGTTCGGGAAAATATTTTTGTGAGGGTCCAACACGTACTAGGTCTTCTGTATAGTTTTCAGTTATGAAGAAATGTAGGCCACAGATCATAGGCCTATGCTATCATTATGACATGAAGCATGTGTGTGTAAATATACCATATTTAGAGGGTAGACTATATGCTTTCAAAGGTCCTGCTTTCGGGCTTTGGATCGACACGAATCCCCAATAACCTGACTGCTATATTTGACCCAATTTGACCCTGAATTTGACCAATAATTTGACTGAATAATAATCCCCAATAATTTGACCCAATAATAAGATACTTTCATCCCCCAATAACTTGAGGATGAAATGTCTCAACATGTTTACGAATAGCCAAACAGGTATTGAAATAATCGTTATCATATTTTGATTTCATTTTGGTATAATGATAAATTTAACTCATTCGCAATAGACTCAGGCCCTCAATAAGATATCAAGACTTTCTGCGCGCTTCGAGCGTGAATGTATCCTTACATATAGAAGGATAGAAGACGAGAGAAATTAGGAGGAAATTTTTAATATATTGGATAACTTTTACGATGTAAAATGAAGTATAACATTACAAAAATGTCCTAAACATGCTAGTTTTTCGACGCGCTTCGCGTGCACCCACCGTACGTTGTCTTATTATTACTTCCAGTAGGACAGATTGAGTGGAATTCTTGTTCCAAAGCTCCATATATATGCAACCGGCCCTACCATCATCCATCCATCCAACCTACATGCCCATTGAATCCTCGAATCGACCGGCCGTTAGTCTGAGTTATAGGCTATATTAAAAAAAAAATAGTCAAAATGGGATTTCTGTGGTCTGTATAGTGCGCATCCAGTCCCATTAGAAGAGCTTCAATCTAATGCCCACAATTTTGTAAATATACCCCAGAGCTTCAGGGGCCCTGGTCCCCCATGCCCACCGCGACGTTGCCCCCGGACGCCACCAATTAATGGCCCTATAAGGATGGCCCCTATAGACTCAGGCCCTCGGGGTTGGGAGGGGAGCGCTTTACGATCACGCGGCGCCTTCGTCGCCGTCATGGGTCATTCCACCCCACCCCCCGTGCACCTCCCCCATGTTGAAAATCTTCCCAAACCTATGCAGTTAAATGTACATATAAGGTTAACATATAAGCTTAAGGACATACATGTACAATATAATTATACTTACATGTTATTAATTTGGCTAAATTTTTATTGTATTTTATTTATGTGGAATTATTTATGTACGAGCGCATTCACTGATTTAACTATATATTGTCATGAACTGTATCTTCTACACCAAGGGCGTAGGAACCGGGGGGCTGGGGGCGCCAGCCCCCCCCCCCAGTGAAAAATATGGGGGGCGGAAGTATCGTTCCGCCCCCCCCCCTCTCCGCAAGTCAGAAAACCCCTTTTTCATTTCCAAATGAGAAAAAAATCTCATTTGAAGCACCAAATTGCATCTAAGGCCAGGTGAAAATGCAAAATTCTTTACAGAATGGAGTGGGTGTTGAAGTGTGCTATATTGCACCAAATTGCATCTGAGGCCACCTGGAAATGCAAAAAAATTCCAAAGGGGAGGGGGACACCACCTCCCCTTAGACCCCTCCCCCAGGCCGGCAATCAGTCTTCAGCCCCCCCCCCCACTCAAAAGTACCTTCCTACGCCACTGTTCTACACGGTTTACCTATTATTTATACTTATAGCGTCCATAAGCGCTACCGCGTTGTTGAATAACGGTAGTAAACTTCTCCATGGTTTCTTATGTAAGATAGTGAGGAATGTTTATTATTTTTCTTATCTAAAGTATTCGTGTTATTGTACTGGAAGCAGGACACTTCGCCCAACAACCATTTCGCCCAACTGCCATTTCGCCCAACCAGCCTGGTCATTTCGCCCAACCAGCCTGGTCATTTCGCCCAACCAGCCTGGTCATTTCGCCCAACCAGCCTGGTCATTTCGCCCAACCAGCCTGGTCATTTCGCCCAACCAGTCTGGTCATTTCGCCCAACCTTGATTAAATATGATATTTCAAAAGGAAACGTTCGGGAATTGTTAACGTTACAGGATACGAACCGAATATTAAGGAAACTTGAGGATTGATCAGTGTGTTAGGGGTTAGGTTTGATAGTAAACGTTCGAATATTAAGGAATATTAAGGAAACTTGAAGTCCTTTACTTTGTATAACTTTAGTAAGGAAACGTTTGGGAATTTTTAACGGTACAGGATACGAACCGAATATTAAGGAAACTTGAGGATTGATCAGTGTTTTAGGGGTTAGGTTTGATAGTAAACGTTCGAATATTAAGGAATATTAAGGAAACTTGAAGTCCTTTACTTTGTATAACTTTAGTAAGGAAACGTTCGGGAATTTTTAACGTTACAGGATACGAACCGAATATTAAGGAATCTTGAGGATGGATCAGTGTTTTAGGGGTTAGGTTTGATAGGTTTGATATAGTAAACGTTCGGGAATTGTTAACGCTACGGGATACGAACCGAGTATTAAGGAAACTTGAAGTCGTGGTTAAATTGATTACATATGTGATTACATATGTGGTTACATTGATAAAGTGGTTACATTGATTACTATATAGTAATTCAATATTACGGACGGGTTTTATATATATTTTTTTTTCAATTTAATAAGGAAACGTTCGGGAATTGATAGTCAGTAGGATGGATCAGTGTTTTAGGGGTTAGGTTTGATAGGTTTTTATGAAGACCGATTCCCCTGTGTTTGTATAATAATATAACTCCCATTGTATGCGTAAACGCCTAAAGTAGTGTAATCCTCCCATTATACCCGAAATAACTGCTCAGACTCCGATCGGTATCGAGCGGACCTCACTTTTTTATTTACCTATTACGAAGTAACCTAACCCAAAATAAATCAAATTGAACTAGTGAAACAGAAAAAGTAATATTATTCTGACTGAATATTAGTAAAAATAAGGTTGGGCGAAATGACCATGCTGGTTGGGCGAAATGACCATGCTGGTTGGGCGAAATGACTATGATGGTTGGGCGAAATGACCATGCTGGTTGGGCGAAATGACCAGGCTGGTTGGGCGAAATGACCAGGCTGGTTGGGCGAAATGGCAGTTGGGCGAAATGGTTGTTGGGCGAAGTGACTAGAAAGCATTGTACTCTTAACTGCACGCCATACGGTAAGTTAAATGTATTACGTAATGTTAGTTGTATAATTCTGTACCGTGTATCTACGTTTGCACTCGGAAGGCTCACATCTCAACCGCGTAGACTCCTATTAAAAGTTGTATACAAGGTTATCAGAGCGTATTTACACTATTTCTAGCGATTTTGGCCCAAAATTGGTAATCCACAATATAATGACTTGTTTTCTGAAACATTCCAGACTAAATTACCACTTGGCGACCTAATAAAATATATTTATTGCATCTCCGTGGCTTTTACACTATAATACCGCGTAATCTATATTCATGAGAGACTTTTCAAAAAGATTTTTTTTATAGGCCTAGGGCCTAGGCCTAGTACGGTTTATTACTTACATGGGATTGAACGATCGGCCATTGCGCAGTGTCCAGACCTACTGTACGCATACTTGTTTAGATCTGTACATAATTTAGATAAGAACATCCGACAAGAAGCCAGTTGAACTGTCGCAACTAGCAATCTTGGAAAACGTCATGTTAGTTGTTATGTGAAGCATCGTCTCGTTTCAAATTGTATTTTCCAGTTTGTGGGACAAGGATTACGGTCTAGGCCTAGCCTAACAAGGCGTAAATGAAAGGGTAACGTTAAGCCTATACTATAGTATAGTACAAGTTTAGGCCAAGCCGAACCCACGGTTCCGCATAACGTATAACTAGACTAGTTAACTTAGGCTTACTGAAGTTAGGACGTGAAAACTGATATTTTCGAATGTCGCAAAGACGTTTAGAAAATCAGGACGAATTAGTTGCCGGTGGGGCAATAACATTGTTATGTATGGTAACCATAACATTAATTGCAGTTGGCTAGGCCTACAACTTGGAAGTTGTACAACCACATTGTGACTGTCATGCCAATGAAAGCCTTGCTGAAATAAAACAAACTCTAGAGATCACAATTAGAATAGACAATTTGCATTACCTAAGTAACAAATGGTCATCTTTAGTGTGATCTTGTGTGACATAGGTTAAAGCGGGCCTGATTACAAGTGTTCTGTGCACAACACGGATAGGGCCTCAAATAAGCTACGTAGTGTAAGGCTTCCGGATCCTTGGGTCTCAAAACTAAACTAACACACATCTGTAATACACTTTTTTAATGTTTATTAACATTGTTTTCCAAGTTTGGCATATTATTCCTTGAGTGTTAATAACATGTATATCTGGGAGATATCTTGATTCATTCACAAGTTGGTAAAGTATGTGTCTAGTTCTCTATGATTGAAATGCACAGGAAAGTAAAAATGTAGTTTCTGCATGTTATGTAGGTTCACCCTTTTTTTTCTTTTTTTCCCAATTCATTTGAAACAAATTTAGAACCTTTGTTTCTCATTTTGGATAATTGTTTTGGGAAATCACTGGTGTAGATACTTTCATAGATGACGATAGTCTTTACAAAAAATTGATTCAGAGATTGGTTTACAACATTACATTTTTTTCTAAAAATGGTGTCCTGTCACAACAGTAAACTTAATTTTCACTGTTAATCAACATTTTACATACTAGTACAGGCTTCAAAATTCCATTTGATTTAATTTACTGGCTAAAATGCCAGTGGCTTGCTTTTGTATTAATTCAAAGGAAATACCAGTTGAAATTCTCTCTCTTTCTCTGCTCCTTCCCCACAATACTCTCTCTCTCTCTCTTCCACCTCTGCTAATTCCTCATTTTCCTCTCTCACTTCCCCTGTCTCTACTTCCCCCTTCTTTGAGGTGCCATTCAGGTAACTGAGCTAACTGCTCATGTAACATATTTCTTTGCCCCTTCAACCATGTATCGATCTCCTGCCATTGGGCCAGAGAAAACTGGATACATACCAGGCACGGATCTCTCCATTTGAAAAAGGGGCCCTTTAATACTACTACCATTAACAGTTTACCTGCCTAGGGCATTTAATTGGCTCTCACGGTAGATCGCGGTAAATTTGAGCACAGGAAGTGACTTTTCCACGCTCATTTCCTTTGCTAGGCTTGTCGAATCGATCACGTAAGACACAGGCTAATGTTCCAGACTATAAAAACCTTGAAAGGTGCAGAAGTTGCCAGTGGCAAAAAATGACAGCAGTCGTACTAAAGGGTGGATTTTCATATGCCTGGGGCAGGTACGGCACATGGAGCATAGATCGTGGTCATCCCACATTCTCCCATAAATATATGTAACAGCAGCATAATTTATGCATTATAAGGAGGATTTTATGTGTTTTTGTGTCAATTTTAGTACAACAGTGTACAACTGCAGAAAGAAATTTTGAAGATAAGAGTTGCTATGAACTCCTTACTCAAGCTGAGGCCGAATCGAGTGGGGCTTTGGCTGGTCTCGAGGACGGCACAGCTCACTGTCAAGACAACGGATACAGACTCCCTCATATTGGTTCTCGGTCAGAACTGGATTTCCTAAACCAACTTCACATGGACCGGTACGGTGAAACTGGGTACAAGTGTTTTATGTACGGCTCTTGCACCGGTATCATAAATGAAGACGGTACATCACAGTGTTTCTGGGATGGTTGGAGTTCGTCTACCGTCAGGTACGTCGGCACACCTTCTTGGGCAGAGCTGAAGGTACAGACCTGCGCTGTCAACTGCATCGGTCTTTGCACTACCTTCGAGGACGACGGCTCAACATCTTTTATAGCTTGTCGAGCCGATAGTGCTTACACAAAGCCAGTTTACTGTGAGAGGCGTAAGTATATATTCCCTTGCAAATCAGGGAATAATTGCTTCACAAAAATTGTTGAGTGTAGTATATTATTCTCCATTATTGATACCTTAAAGGACATGGATTATATGCTATAGTTTTTTTGTCAAAATATGCTAGTAAACCAAGTTAACGGTCACTATTGTTTAAACTTCAACAAGCATTTTACAGCCACTGAGACTTTTGTTCCCTAATTTAATACAGCACCTCCCCAATTTTCAGGGGCAGTGGAAGCGGGTTTAATCTGGAGGGGTTGGGTGGGGGAGGGGAGTATACTTGGAGCCGTATTTTCTTGGGGCCATAAAGGAGCGTGTGTCTTTGATTTTAGATGGCAAAGCTCAAAGATGCCTCAAAACTAGGCAGCTAAATGGATCTACACATTTTGTCCAGTTCCTAATTACTTTTTTTTCAACAAAAGTAAACTGAATTCATACTTGTTTAATTTTTCCAACAAAATTTAAAAGACACTATTTAAATAACAGAAAAGGCAATGATAGTCTAAAAAAATGGAAGGAAATGTACTTTTTCACCAAAAAGGGGAACATGTCCACATGTTCCCAATGTGCCTTGGCTCTGCCACCTTTGTGCCTCAGAAATAATTTGCTGGGGCAGACACCCAAAAAATATGCTTTTCAAAACGATTTGCAAGATTTTTAGTTCTCTAAAACCAGAAAGAAATGAGGACATGTGTTTTTAATAATTTGGCAAGTTCAGAGTTTACGTATAAATCTGAAAATCAATTTAGTTTTTTTTTTGAAGGGGGGGGGGGGGTGGGTGGGTGTAGAGAAAAGGAATTCATGAAATATTGACTACTGATTATACTTGCTTGCTTTAATCCTATTTGTCTTCATTAATGTTACCTTAGTTTCCATTTGTTTATGACCATGCATCTTGTATATTATGATGACATTATTCATGAAATGGCTTAGATATTGTTTACCATTTCATGAATAATTTAAATAACAAAAATTTTTGTTTTCTTGAAAGTGATCAATTAGACTAAGAAATAGTTTAGATTCCCAATTCCAAATATTGAATTTAAGGCACCTCAGCAAACGTCTGCATTTTATTTAGGGATCACCAGTGAATATAGCTCCCTTAATATGAATATCAAATAAGGGTCACCAGGGTCAATGTTTTTTGTCCTCCCTTGAAGCATTTATCCTTGCAGAGACATTCAAATTTGGTAACTGAACACTCCCCAAAATGTCTAGGAATACTGTAAGTTGCACATTCTCCATGGCAATTGAAAAGATATATTGTATAGTGTACGGTTCCCTTCTTACCCCCACCCAACCCAACCCCACTCCGCTCCACCCCCTCTGTGACCAACAGCTCTAAGAGAGCACATGCAAGTGCTACGTATTAATTACGCATTTAATGTTTTGACAGCGATCACATACGAATGTTACTCTGATGGTGATTGCGTTTACGGGTATTGTGAGGTTGGAAGATGTCGATGTGCAAGTGATGCCGATTGTACTAATGTCGGAGAGAACTGTTTCCACGGTGGGTGCATTGGTGATGACCCTGTGAGCACTATGGGACCAAGTAAGTTTACTATCCTCTCAAAAGTATGACTAAAGAACCCCCCGCCCCCCCTTTAACCCAAACAAAACTACTTTCCCCGCAAACCGGCCTGGTGCTAAGTGCAGTTTAGATGAATTGAGGGTGTAGAGCCTCCCCCTCCCAGCCAGCTTCTCCCTCTTGAACCAGGGGACCTCTGAAAGCCTAGCCATGCGGTTTTGAGGCTATGCAACCGCATCTTGTCTTCTGTGTCAGTGGAACGGCAAATTGGCCATGCAGAACTGCTCGGTCAAGAAATGTAGCATTTAGAATTTGTTTTAGTTTCAGACCATGTGACATCATCAGGAACTGTAAGTCATCTGTTCCATCGGATCTATACAAGCCCTTCATGACATTGATCCTTAACCGTGTCGAATAGTCTTAAAATATATATTTGCACTAAAATCATGCGATACACGTCGTATTGGACTGCTCTAGTTAAAATGGTTTGTTGTATTCAGTTTGCACACTACATGCAGAAGTCTAGCTTTAAACTTACACGGTTGATGTATGTGTTATCAAGATGGTTGACAAAACAATGGAGATGTAATGATGTGGTATGATGATATTAAATAAGGTAGTTCATTGCTGTATTCATTGCCTTGCTAACTTACCTCATTGCCAGGTAGGAACCTTAATTCGAATAACTATTTACCAATTGAAGATAAGCTTGACTAAATCTAGCGGTGTTATTGGATGTGTCTTTTTTTTTAAATCATTCTAAAATGGCAATTAAAAACATGGAATATATTTTAAACGGCATTTGTCAGTACACGGGTCTTGAACCATTATTCTTCATTGATTATGTGTAAATGCACAAATGCAGCATCTTAATAGTCTATGTAGGAACTCTGGGATAAGAGCCAGATATGAATTAGTACATACACTCTTTAAATTCCTCTTCCAGCTACAACAGTTAATCCAACTACAACAGAGTCTGAGACTACAATGATTACAACAACAGACCCAACCACAACCGAGGCTGTGACTACAATGATTACAACAACAGACCCAACCACAACAGAGGCTGTGACTACAATGATTACAACAACAGACCCAACCACAACAGAGGCTGTGACTACAATGATTACAACAACAGACCCAACCACAACCGAGGCTGTGACTACAATGATTACAACAACAGACCCAACCACAACAGAGGCTGTGACCACAATGATTACAACAACAGACCCAACCACAACCGAGGCTGTGACTACAATGATTACAACAACAGACCCAACCACAACAGAGGCTGTGACTACAATGATTACAACAACAGACCCAACTACAACCGAGGCTGTGACTACAATGATTACAACAACAGACCCAACCACAACAGAGGCTGTGACTACAATGTTGACAACGACAGATCCAACTACAACAGAGGCTGTGACTACAATGATTACAACAACAGACCCAACCACAACAGAGGCTGTGACTACAATGTTGACAACGACAGATCCAACTACAACAGAGGCTGTGACTACAATGTTGACAATGACAGATCCAGCTACAACAGAGATGTGGACTACAAAACAAATGACAACAGATCCAACAACAAAGATGACAACAACAGAAGCAGCGACTACAAAGGTGACGACCAAAGGCCCATCTACAACAGAAATGCTGACCACAAAGATGACAACAATAGGTCAGACTTCAACAGAGGCGGTTACCTCAGGAGGTACAACAGACGTCACCACCACAGAGCAAATGACTACAAACATATCAACAAAACCAGTTACAACATCCATGATGACGACTACAAACCAAACTAGCACAACTGGCCCACAGACAACGGACACCCCATCCACTTCACAAGCTGATACCAGCCCTGGATTGACCACTGCTACCCCTCTCATAACAGATGGCATATCTTGTGCAACATTTCCAGAAGTCATCACTTTCAAGTCATCTTGTTACGTAGTCGCAAATACCAAGAGAAATGTGACGATGGCTCGAAGATATTGTCATGTCACCTACAATGGCTACCTGGTGACTATAGAAAGCTCTCAGGAGCAAGAGTTTTTGGCTGCGCATGTTGCTGGCTTTAACGATTATTGGATCGGACTGTCTTATCGCAGTGGCAATAGGACCTTTCATGTGTCAGGATCGACGGGCACTTACCTCAATCAGCTAGCAGCCCAGCCTCCGTATTCTTTGAATGCTTCCAATATCTGCTTTGCTATGGATCGCATCAACAACTTCTTTTGGTCTCCATTTGTATGCAACGATACGAAATATTTCATCTGTGAAATTGATAATTTGGATTATGTGAGAGGTATGCTAATTGTTTCTTATATTTTTACAAAAGAGATAAAGAGAAACAGCCTCAGTAGATTATCAGGTGACATTAAGAAGTGCATATTAAGTTAGCATATTTTTGGCAAATATGAGACATCGTATCCCTTCTCATCTTGTCGTAAACTCTAGGAAAGATTATATTTTTTATTGTTATGATTTTACCTGTATGCCAAAGCCGTATAAAGGTTTATAGAAGGTTTGAATACTAAGACACATTCACTGGCAAGGCATTAGAATTGCGCATTTCGTGTTTGTAAAATCATATTTTATCAATAAAATGTTTACAGTGAGTGGTAAAACTGAATTTGTTTTGTAAAATTAAAAGTTACTTTCCAGTTTAACATGAACAAAATTGATAATTAACCCCCAAGTTTTGTATTGGGAATTTTTATTTTTCAGTCACAACTGATATGACCACTACTGAAGATGTGACCACAACCATTGGTGTCACTACAATAGGTTTGTGTCTTCAGTATCACTTGTGTACTGTTAATCTAGTTAAGTCCTTAATCAGTACGGTATCCCTTAACCAACGGGCCTTTTCCATTCCTAACTTTGAAACTTGGAGAAAGAAGTGCCAGATACCAGCAGAAAAATCCCACAATGTAAATTTGTGATTCAATTAATGTTATTTTGAAAGTTCACCTATACCAAAGATTAAGGAAGATTTTTTATTCATCAATTTTGAAAGTGTGCAGATTTCAAAAATCTCTCCAATTTCCCCTCATCCTCCTCTTCAAAATAAAAGAAGAAAAAAAAAGAAGGTAAATAGAAAATTCCAAAAGCTCATGGTATGATGATATGACGTTTTGTAAAAAAAAAAAGGGAATAAATATTAAAATGATCTTACATTATATTTGTATCCTGTGTATGTTTTTTATTTCACATTCTTTTCTTAGAGATAAGTGAAATTATTTGTTTACATAACTTATATTCCTACAGCTACAACTGATGAAACCACAGTAGAACCAACCACAACTGTTGTTGCCACGACGACAGAAGAAATGACCACAGACATGACAACAACAGAAGCTACCACTACGGCAGGTAAGTGGATGTAGACTAAAGATAATACACCATGGAGTTTGCAAAAGGTTGTTAAAAAGTTATAGAAGTTTTATCCTCCACACTTACGGTCATTTATTATGCGTATTAAAGTTTTCAGGAGACATTTGTTGCTATAAATAAATATGTAATCTATTCAACCTCCTCCATAAGTTTTTTTTTTTTTTTTCCTGGTGGTCCATATTTTGATGAGATATGTTATCTCCCTCTTCTTCTTCTTCTTCCTCGCTGCATAATCGCTATAAACTAATTGTTTTGTTAATTTGAATAAGAATTTAGCAAACGAGTAAATCAGATTTTGATGGGTAGAGAGTCCATGCAAAGAATTGGTATATAGTATATATTTTATTAAAATATGCACATATTCATAAGATTAAGGTTATACATTTTTGAACACTCAACAACAAAAAAATGCAAACAACATCAACAAAACGATACAATTATCTTTACAGAATTGTTGGCCCTGACAATTTCATTTCAATTTCATGTTTTCCTTATATATTTTGAAACTCTTCAACTCTTAGGTTTCAGTGGCTGTGAGGCTGAGCCTTGCCTCAATGGAGCTACCTGTCAGGAACTGCAGAGTGATTTTGTCTGCAAATGTGAGATTGGCTTTGGAGGGGTTCTTTGTGAGGAAGGTAAGTTAGAATGGTTCTATGCCACCAATGAATCTGATAAATGTCAGTTTTGGTGAAAGGTTTTATTGGCAGAACACCATCATTGCCCACAAACTTCAGCTAAAACGAAACGCTTCGTTTTGTACTCTCACGGAGGTGTTGTCCCTCAAACTTGTTCTCATGTATTGAGAGGCGCTTTAAAATGAGCAAATAAAAAGGAACAGTGTTATAAGGGGCTGCAGGATATCAGACAAAGGTGTAAACCAGATTTGTACATTTATTTTTTCCCCTCTTCTAACAGTCATAAATCTTTCATGTGTAAACATTTTTCTATTCTCTTTACTAAGGATAAATTAGATATTAACAAATTTGAGGAGAATTTTTTAACCATGATTGGTGATCATGACTCTTTGCGATCACTGTTTTTATATTTTTAGATTTAACACCAGACTTTGATCCTACTCTGAGCCAAGTTATCCAGATTGAAGACTTGCGTAAGCGAATCCTTTTTTTTTTCTTTCTTTCGTTTTTTTTTTTCGTTTATATGATTCATGTGAATTATGTCTGATTGAATTTCTATCAGTTTGATGGTACATACCAATACAGTACAGGTTGTGGAAAACGCGACCCGTGTGGCTGTGATACTTTTGACGCTCGCTTTAAATATCCAATTATTCTGTTGTTTCCTTTTTTGATCTTTGTAGTTCCTGATGGCCAATTATTAATCAACCCTTACTATGCGCTTGGCCTCTACCACATACCGTTACTTGTGACAACAGATGACCTCTCCGAGGATCTCCACCAGTACGAAAACATAATTCATCTTTTGAATATGAATGTAAGAGAGGTCAAAGGACGAAGAGGACTAGGCTCTTATCCAGTCTGGGTATGTTAATTTTATGCGCACACAGGGTTATATGAAAGCCCTGTTTTTCTTTAATGATCAGAGATCTCTTCAGCTTCTTAAAACTTGGATTAAAGGGTATCCAGTATTAACATACTATTTATTATTGACGGGCATTTAATGTGCCTGACGCTCTAAATCAGGTATTTGCAATAGGTGGCTGGCCTTCTAAATCAGGCCTTAAAGGTCTGCAGTATAGCACACTATCATGGAAAAATTTCTTGAGATAACATAATCGAACTGCCCTGGTTATAAAATGACTTCTTTTTACCAATTAGTCAGCAAAGCCTGCATCATATTTTTTTCTTGTATGAGGGTCTTTGTGTGAACGCTGTATGATTAACTCCACTGTAGACATGAACATATTTCCACAAAGTGTTTACACACAAATAGCCTCATGGTGTTACGCAGGCCAATTCTAGAGCCCGAGGTCGATTTACGACCGTGTCAGGTTGATTACGTAACCACAAAACTTTCGTAGCTATAGCATGCTATAATTGGAGCCAATAAAGCAGACCTTTAAGTCGGAAGGAGTCCATTTCTGCCTTATTACAAGAAAATAAAAAAGTAAGTAAAGAGTTGACAAATGGGAGTATATCATGAAAAATGGAGCATATGTATGAATTCTGATAACTATTTTCATAATATGCTAGGAAACATATTAGACAGACTCAAAATACTAAACATTATAATTCTCCAAAGAAGAGAATCAGCGTCAGTAAAACTGATCTTTTCTTATTTTAAATATTTGTTTTTGGTCTCTTTTATCCTGTTTTGTAGATTGGTAGATCCAGTCAGCTCCGTTTCCTGTGGGATACCAATCCCATCAATGGTCTGAGTTGCTTCGATGACTGCAGCGAGGGGTTTGCCGTGTCCGTTTGGCTCCGCATCTTGGCCACCAAGTCGGAGGGGTCTGACCCCGAACATATCTTTGAGATTGATTCCCCAAACTTTGTGGCCTATGCCGTGATTGCTGAAGGAAGTGACATTTTACTGCACGGTAATGTTTTGAGCCTCAAGATTCTTACATTAAAGACAGATGTGTCTTTTTACATGCTTGTATGAGTGTACAGGTTCAGGGTGTACAATAACTATTATTATTATTACATCGTTATTTCCTTTTTACTTGGATTTGTAGTAAAACCTGAACTATCAGGAACTTTTTTTTCCTTATCATAATTTATTTCTTCGTATGGTACTATCGTGTGTTCCCATTTTGACACAATTAGAGTCTTAAGACTTTGAATTGGAAAAAACATGTTCCACCCATTGTCAAATAAATATCTCTATTAACTTTTAAACATCTAGCTCTTGCAATGTGTTAAACGACTATGTTTGTAGCATCTCTCGACAAACTAATTAGGGCGCCTTTTGAATATCTATTAAGCAGCAGACTACTTAAAATGTGTGGTATGATTTGAATTATACTTTATGACCTTCAATCAGTCGTAAATACTACACCCCATTGTTTTAATACAGATAAAGCAAGCTAAGGGGCTGGAAACAATACTTTGGAAATCTTTCCTTCAATCTTTTCATTTGCACTCAGAAAGTTAACAATTTGACTTGATATATGTTTCAGCTAAAATGAAAATTGTTTTGGTAAATAGTGATGGTTTGGACCAAGCTGTGGAATGCTGCATCATCTTCTCCAGATGTGAAGAACACATTTGGGAGAGAAGCTAGCGAACCGCTTCAAAATTATGGGTTACGTTTTAGTTGCTATGGTTAAAATCATGATCAAAATTTCACAGAAGTGCTGCGTTTGATACGTTTCCGCTCACTAGCTATATAGTTCTCTTTTCCACTGCACTGCACATGTGATGTTACCCAGATGCTATCCGCAGTACTTTAAAGATCGTATGTAACCTTCGTAGATTGGATAAGAGTTTAATGGTTACTTACCTTAAAAGCTCATCGGTCAAACATGATCCGTGTCACAGCTTAACAAGTTCTAACCAGCCCTCTTTTCATTAATTACGACAGTGAGCCTTTCGTCAGGTTACAAGATCCAGAGGCGTTTGCTGGGTCCAGACCTTCCCGAAGGCTGGTTTAATCTCGGCCTCACCTGGCATCCAGATGTTGAATTGGAGTCCTATATCAACGGACGACCGGCCGATGCTCTAGAGTACGATGCCTTGATCAACTCCTTCTCGACGGATACGCCATCAGTTTCCGTCTGTGATTTCACTGTATGGGACCGATACGTTCACCAGTTTGAAGTTCATAGCTTCCTGGGTATGGATGGTAAGTAACTAGACAGTCAACTTAGACATCTGTCTAGCTTTTCTCATCACATGAATGTTATTTTAGTTTCAGTCAACTTCAAACAAATAAGGCTGGAACACATATCATACAGAAAGTGGAAGAGAGCTGAAGAAACTAGATTTCCTTCACAGGCAGCTCCCCTTTCCAGAGTTAAAGACAAACAAACGAGAGGAACAGCAAAGAAAACAAACAAAAGAATATTAACAAAAAGAAAAGGGACAATGAAAGAAAACCTTAGCTTTATCTGTGACCATGGTACCTATTGTTCTTCTAATTTTGTGAAGAAAGTAGTCTTAAACAGTCTTACATACTTTAACATGATTTTCAAGGCCTTTTCAAACTGTTGCACATGTGGAATAAATTCAACGATTGTTAAGCTGTGGTGTGAAACCTGCCTCAACAAATATTTTCAGTGGAATCACTTTGATAAATCACAGTTTTAAAGTTCAAACAACAACCGAAGATTACAGCTTGTGATTATCGTAATCATCGCCCAGAAACTTTCTCCAGTTACCATTACTCACATGCATAAGAGTTGTAGTGGAAAGTTGAAAAATGTTTTACTTTGTCTTTGATTCATAATCTAATAAATAAACTTGATTTATTGGAATGGTGAGGTATTGTATCATGATTGGATTTCATTGTTATTTAAGTAGCAGCTGAAATTACCCAAACACTTCTATAAAAAAATATAAAAATGGTTGCATTTCCACCTCACATCTGTCATATCTCTGCCTCTTTTGTAAAGCTGATCAGTTTAGGATGATGACCACAGCAGATTACTACTGGAGTCTGGATGCATATGTGAGAAGAGACCATTATGTCCTCACGAATAGTACTGACGTAGTTGCCATGACAACACCAATAGAGACAGCCGATAGGGACTCGAGGAAGGTGGTGCCAGACAGAAATGGCAAAGGATACGCTTTGGAGATTGGTGATCAAGACGATCAGTGGTTACAACTGGGTGAGTATAAACAGAGAAGTTTGCCACATAAATGTGGACACGTCTTGAAGGGAAGTCTTCTAACACTGACTGGAGGAGATATTCTAGTGATACGTAAATGCAAATCGTATACATTTGCAGAGAATAGTATTACTCACTGTTCGTTGACAAGCCCCATCTTTTACATGAGATATGGGGCGATTGACTGGAGCCTATTTTGACTGGCTATCGACTACAGTGAAGTGCATTATAGTAGGGTGGTCTATAATTTCATCTAGGCAAATATCCAAGACAGTAAAGTAATATTACTATTAACCATAAACCATTTTTCAAACACCTTTAGAAGAGAACTGTTCACCAGTATATAGTCTACAGGTTCTTTTTCATTTACTTTGATGATTAAAAACTGCACAATGGCAGGGGCGGCGATCTGTTTCAAATATTGGGGGGGACATTTGCTTGGATGCTGGCGAATTACTATCAAAGCGGAGCGCCACCATTGGTTGGCGCGCAGCGTACAAGAAAATTTCTGGTTTTGATAGCCCCCCAGATCACCGGAAATTGCACTTCTCGGGCTTGAAAATGACCAACCAGATGTACACTTTTGCCTGAGAACCAAGTTTTTCCCCCCAATTTTTTTTTTCATTCATAACCTTTTTTCAAGATTGTCACCAGTTACACATCATGTTCGACCTCATTGCATCTCCTGTGGATCATTGCTTTTGTAGGTAATTCTACGTAACGCCCCACAATACCCGTCAGCCCCACTTTTCAAGGTTTTAAGCCCATTATTTGTTCAGAATTTGAATAATAAATTCACTTCAAAACATACCCATAATGTTGCACAAAATTTCATCTATGGACAACCAATATAGAACCCCCCCCCCCCTCAACCCTAACAGACCGGTCAAAATTGCACGAGTAGAGGGAAGTATGATGAAAAATGTTGGTCAAGGAATTTTTGAAAATTCAGACACAGTTAAATTATTGGTGTACAAATATTCAAACCTCTTATTACGGCTACTATGAAACTTCGATATCATAGAAAATACCCCAAAAAATATGCTCGAGGGGGAGGGCGGTCTCCACCCTTCACCCTCCCCTCCCTTGGCTACGCACCTGCGGTTAGAAATATTGTAGGAAACAGGCCAAATGGAAACCCAGTGCACCCATATCGATGTGGATCATATATATGATTGTACGTACTTACACTCATACACAAGATGCAAACCAAATTTCATTACGGATGCGTACCGTCTAGCTATTCATTTCGAGAAAAAAAGTAAAAACTACGGTACTTTCGGTCATATATAGTAACAAATTGTGACACCTTTAGATAGGGGCCTTGCAAGGAATTTGCCAAGGAAGGGGCAAAGCTTGTACACAGACTTTCTAAGCGTAGCGCCACCATAAGTTGGCGCGAGGCGCAAAAGAAAATTTTGGCCGAAAATGCCTCCCAGATCGCTGGAAATGGCACTTCCCAGGCCTTGTAAGTTGCATCTAAGCATTTTCTATTTTGAAATTACTAGCGATATCATAGAAACATACAAAACATATGCTTAAAAAAATTTATGCCCCCAAATATTGGGGGGGATATTAGATACAATATCCCCCCACCTAAAATATTGGGGGGGACATGTCCCCCCCGTCCCCCCCATGATCGCCGCCCATGCACAATGGCATAAACTTTGGTGCACCAAAATAAAACAAAATTTTAAAGTCATTTAAGAATTAAAAGTAAAGAAAACAAGCTATATATAGACTCAATAGTCTCTTTATATTTCTGATAAATGTTGATGTAGAATCTATCAAGCACGCTGAGAAAGAAATTGTTTGGAAATCCAGCGCAGCAATGTACATGTAACCATGGAAACAGTTACGTAATTATAAAGACCCAGCTGCAATGCAAGGTTCCTTCCATGTGTGCTTGCAGGCTCCCATGAAGGTACCTGTCTGAGTAACCCAGAACTCTGTGTGGATGGTCTTACCATTGGTATGTGGCTGAGACTAACAGCGCCCTCAGACAAGGAATTTCACTGTGTCTTCAGTAGCGGCGCTCAGTCGTCGAGGGGAGTCGCCCTCTATCAGTTTGGGGATAAGCTGAGGGCAGTCTTAGTCGACGGAGGACGAGAATGGATCACAGAAATCAGTATGGAAAATGGTAAGACTCAACCAGACTGTTAGCGTTTCCAATGCTTAATTTTTTTTTTTTTTTTTTTTTTTTTGTGTTGTTTATAGAGGCCTAAGGTCTACTTATGATAGGATTATTTCAAGATAACAGATGTTCAGTGTACATGTAGCACTCACTAATGCTTTGTCTGTCAAAGAAAAGGTACAAAATTTCAAGAGGTTCATTTCCAGCCTTGGTCTTAGTCTATGGTCTTCAATATTCTTATGTATGGTACACTCTTCTTTATGATTCGAAAGATTCAAGAACTATATGGTTTGGTTTGTGATTGAAATCTTACTTGAAGCGACAACATTCATTTTTGCTCCCCATGTGTACTTAAATTGTGTGACTCCATGCAGATATTACAGCAAATAATAATATAATAATAACATATTTTATTCCGTATAGAACTTTTGGGGGTTTATGAGTTTGGTTGTTGTAAAAATGCTGGAATTACCATCGCTGAGAACACAAACTGGTTCATGGTTTCATTTGCTAAGCAATTTGACCATTTTAAAGCATATCAATTTGCTGTACAATAACAGGTTAATTACCAGGTTAGTTCTTCCTTGGTACTTTACTGAAAAAAAGAACTCCCATGTGTTTTTGTGAGTGGAGGTAAAAATATGAAAACTTTGTTTTGTTACTCTGTTTTTAATATGATTTATCCTGCACAATGCAAATAAATAATAATTAACATAGCATATAATATCTTAATGTTTCTCTTTGTTTTTTCTCTTGATTAATTTTACCAAATATATATTAATACTGGGTGTATCAAATGTCATTTTGTATTTTATATGTTTGTTGAATAAAAAAAAAGATAAAAAAAAGAGGACTAGTTTGATTTTTTATTTTGGTTATCAGTGAGCAGCTGGGTGCATCTTGCCATATCTTGGAAAAAGTCTGACGGGATGTTCTTTTACCTGGATGGTGACCTCAAAGCAGGCGATTGGGTGGGCGTGAGGAGAATCCGACCCACGGATCTTGATTTTGGATTTACCATCGGAAGAAGGAACGACTTCTTAGGAGACTTTGCCCAAGTGACGGTAGCAGAGGTGGCAGTGTGGTACCATGTGGTGCGTCCATGGCAGGCCAGAGAGACCTTTGGATTCCCAGGTAAATATATGGATCAATTTATTGAACCTTTCAGATACTCCATTCGTATTTCTGGAGATTTTCTTTTGAGTTTTATGAGGCCAACAACGTCTTTTTCAAAAAATGTGTCAGAACATTCCCAGTCATTTTCTCATTTTTTCTGAAGGCCATTTTGTAAAGTTGTGTTCCACTCTTTGCCCTACCCTAATCTACTTCACCCTACTCTTCAACTTCACCTACCCTATCCTTAAAAAAAATGAAAAATTGTATGTTTCTTCATGAAAACTACTAAAAAACAAATAATTAGGAAATGTTCAAGCCCTGATTTATCAATCCAGTGGCTTATGTTAACAGGGTAGCAGTAGGTTTGTAACTAATTCTGGACATTTCATACCAAAAGAAGGCGCAATTTAAATTTGCTATTTGACGGTAACACTCCATACCAATTTCAGAGGATGGACAATACTTTTCAAGCTAACTGCAGGAGATGATAACATTCATGGTTCTTTTTATGTTTCTCTGCAGAGAATCCTTACTTTTCTGAGGCCCTCGTCAGCTGGGATGCCAAAAAGCTATTTAATGGTGGATTTTCATTACTCAGCTCATTGAGACGAACACAGTATTACCAATCCTTCACATCTGGAGTTACCTATGACGTCCGTGAGAATTGCGTAGCCCTATCCACCGACAGTGCCACAATTACATTAGGTATATATGTATATATATCTATCATATATTTATATATTGATGCACAATTAAACGATAATGTCTTGTGTAAAGCCGAATTGCATCGTTTTCAAAACATATTAAAACTTTTTAATTTGTAAGGTTTGGCTGCTTAAGTTTGATGTCAAAACATGCTAATGACACATCCATGCATTTGTATGGTATAAATAATCGAGCGATTCACCGTAAACGGTAAGGCATAATGGTGTACCGTTTTAGATAAGATGTACGTACCATCAAAGTTCTCTTCCACTTTCAAAATTTTACTGTCAAAATTTACTGTCAAATTTTACTGTCAACATTTATTTAGATATTACAATTATGATTTGTAATGCAGGAAGGCCATTTCTAAGTTTGCCCATATAGTTGCCATCAAGCAAACGAGTAAATTCTGTACACAAATGCTTACTATGCTTCTTTTCGAAGTTGACCTGAAAAATACATTGGCAACTTTATTTTTTCTACCAATACTGGCTACAGCTTTTGTCAGTCGTCCTAAGACATCAAAGAAAAATTATTTTTTTATCATATTTATAAGTTGAGAATATTCCTCTTTCAAATATTGCATGCATGCTTATATGTTTTGTTCTTATCATGTGTTCCCAGCTGTACCCAGTATATTGCCAGAACTACAGTGTCTGGGTGATATCGACCAGTGCGTGGATGGGTTCGGCCTATCCCTTTGGCTTTTCGTCGAAGAAGAAGTAAAGTTCTGGTGGTCTAAGGGAATCCTCCAGATCATGTAAGTGTGTACCTTGACAACTGTAACACATGAACTTTTGTACAGTGATACATCTGGACTGCATGCACAGTACATAGTAGCTTTACAGCTTGCTCGGTAAGACTGCAAAGTAGAAATTTAACAAAGTCGGTTGGTTTATTTACCAGATATTTCCTGCAATTCCTTTATATACTGCTTCTTCCTTCAGGGAATTTTAATAACTTTGTCTATTGTTAAAATTTTTGTTTGTTTAATTGAAGAACAGAAAATCACTAAGTATCTCAAGTTATTAAAAATTTTCACTCGACTGTAAAGGTTTCATCACCTTGTAACCTCATCATATTAATAATAATAATAATGATAATAAGTAATAATCACCTCTTTAAAGTTTAAATTGAAATTTCTGTGTTCATCATTTGAAATACAAGTAGATTTAGTGAAAGTAAAGAATTGCATTATATATTTTTTGGAATTTTCAATACAATGTCTAAATTGTAAAAATTGGCTTTCATTCTGTCCGATCAAGTTTTTTTCTTGTACATTTCTGCAATATTACCTCAAGATTTCTCTTCAGTATTTTATTTTTGATTTCTATGATTTTTTTTTCAAAAATCGTCCTATGATTGTGTTTCTGTATGTGATAAGTTATCTCATGTAGATTGCTCTGTATATACACTGGAAGTTTAATTATTTTGAATATTCATGCAAAATTTGCTCTCATTTTGGTCTATTCTAGTTCCGGCAGGGAAGGTTTCTCCGTGCAACTTACCCAACAAGGTCTTTTCGTCTCCTTGTCTTTAAATTCAATTCGGAGAGATTACATGGTCTCTGTCTTGGTAAGTAGTAACCTTAAAAAATATCACATTTATAAAATGTTTGATGTCCTCTAGTATTGCCTTTATTAGCAGGAGGCTTTTTGTAAGTGGAGCCATACAACTGTGGGTCGGGGGGGGGGGGGGGATAGGAGGGAAGAGGGAGGGTGAAGAGGGAAATTGCAAGTCTTTTCTTGGGTTGAGCAGGATTCAGTAAGCTCATTTAACTCCATTTTATTCTTTGTATTTCACAAAATTGGAGGATATTGGTCAATTGTATTCAACTAAATGAAAATATAACTGTTTTTTCCCTTCCCTTTGTAGAATGTCCCTGTAAAGGAATGGTTTAACCTGGTGGTGACCTGGAGTCAGTATGAAGACCTCGCCGTCTATATCAACGGAAAGGTCATGACCTTTGACTCCATTGCTGAAGACACATCGCAAGATCTAGGCTCTGACATATTTTTCATCCAGTCTAACCAGTTCAACGTGGTGGTCAAGATACATAGCATCGCAGCCTGGGATAAATATGTCTACCCTAAGAAGATATGGCAGCTAGTTGGTGTCTCAGGTATGATAGGACAATGAATTCATACATATTCATGAGTTGGTGACTAATTACTGAAAACAATTTGGTGCTGATGAAATAGTTTTTTCTAAGAATGAAAAACTCTTTGCTATGTTATCGTCAGTCCTGACAAGAGGGAAGAAGTCGGGTCAAGGGCATGACAGTTCTGGGGGTCAATCAGGTCACACGGGCAAATATTGATAAAAAAATGACTTTATTCTCATTTTCATAAAATAATTACGGAGAGCGAAGATTTCCAAAAGGTGGGCTTTGTATTTTTAATACAAAGTTTTTTGTTTTTTCAAAGTTAGTGTATTACAACCTATCTTTAAAACAGTTCCTGTTTTCAAAATGTTCCACTGGCAACCTTATGACAGCAGCAGTCATAAATTTGCAGCTATAGCCTGTTGTTTAGAATAGTGCCAATAGGCTACAGCTTAGGCCAATGCAAGAGTGATGGCAAACATTTTATGTCATTAGCTGCGTGCAGTCGAAAAGTGGCCACAACATCTAAAATAGTGATGAATACCTCGTGTTCCATGGATGTGCTTAGATAAATTATATTATGTTATTAAGTAACATGAGAAACTTATCAATGTAAAAGAGCTGAATGAAATTTGTAGGTATCTAAGCAAAAAGCTGGAAATAACAATTATATTAAAGGTTTGTCGATGCACTGTTGTCGTGGACAAATTTTTCCTGTCAGATATGTTGTCTTGAAAGTAAAAATAATACATTGTGGCATTTAAGGTTGAGGATCTAAAGTAGGCTAATGTGGGTGATCTTATGAGGTGGTGACTTGACAACAGTTTACAATTTAGAAAGTGCCCTGTTTGTTTTTACAAATTTGCTTTGTTCCTCATTCTCATTTTATGTACACTTTTGTTTCTCATGTAACGTCTACTTCCGTTTCCAGAGAGTGCCTTGTCGTGTCTGCATCTGGGGGCCCACTGTTGGCCCTTTGATGCACCTATTGACCTTAAGTTCCCTTACCAGCTGAGCCCGACAGGTGTGCAGAAGGTCGACAATCAATTTTTGGACGGGGACGCTCTAGTGACGGATAACTCTGACACCGGCGAGATAGTACTCGGGGACTTCACAGGTAGATGCCCTCACATCCCGTCTCTCTGTGAAAATGGATTCTCTGTTTCCTTCTGGTTGAGACCAGTCAAGATCACTTCTAAGAGGGTTGCTCATCTCGTCGGTCTCGGAGCCGATGTTGCCGGTAAGTCGGTACTTTCACGACAGATTGAGCCCTATGGAGAAGTTGCCACTGTTTTTGAGGCACCACTATCATCAATATTAGCTGATGGATTTTGATTGCTTATACTTATACAGCGTACAGAAATTTTTTGAGTAAAGATACTCCCTAGATCGCGGGAAATGAACTTTCTGGGCCTTGCTAATTTGCAGATAAATGAAGAATAAATAGGTGTCATCACCATTTTGTCAGAAAATTATACCAACAAAATGTGACAAATGTCAATAGGTATTTGAGAGCGCAATAAAAAAGTCAATAATCGCGAATAAGTAAAAAGTGGTAAAAAGCTGAAAAGGGCGCCAGCAGTCCATTTGAGTCCGTCAGGGGGGGCATCCGCCCCCTCTGACTTTATGGACGCTCCGCCACTGCCACGATCATCAATATTAGCTGATGGATTATGATTGCTTATACAAGACAAGATCATCATTCATATTTTGTCTATTGATTATTGCTGATTGTGGGTCGTCTCCCATCAGTATTGGTCATTGTTTACTTTCAAGGCACCACTATCATCAATATTAGCTGATGGATTATGATTGCTTATACAAGACAAGATCATCATTCATATTTTGTCTATTGATTATTGCTGATTGTAGGTCCATTCCCATCAATATTGGTCATTGTTTATTTCCAAGGCACTACGATCATCAATATTAGCTGATGGATTATGATTGCTTACAAGAAAAGATCATCATTCATATTTTCATATTTTCATTCTATTGATTATTGCTGATTGTAGGTCCATTCCCACCAATATTGGTCATTTGTTTATTTTCAAGGAACCACTATCATCAATATTAGCTGATGGATTATGATTGCTTATACAAGCAAGATCATCATTAATATGTTGTCTAATGATTATTGCTGATGGTAGGTCACGATTAACATCAATATTGGCCTGTTGATCATTGTTTATTTTCAGCTATGATTATTGCTAATAAGATATAACTGTAATGAATATGTCATGTGTCACCGTCATTTAGTATTTTACACACACCTTTTATAGTGGGTTAGGTTTAGATAACCATGGTCATGCACAGTTTTATGATTCAGAAGTTATCATCTTCGCTCAGAATGAATGTGAATTATATATTGTTGACAGCGTACATTTCCCTGTTTGGTTCTACCTTATACCCTTCTCTCCCAGGTGAGGTTGGCTTCACCATATCTCAGTCTAGGCAAACAATTACAGCGATGGTGTCCAATGGTACCAGGACATGGCAGGGTACTGTACCAGCTGTTAATATCACCTATGATGAATGGATGTACCTGGCCCTCCTCTGGCTCCCTCAAGATGGAATGCTGCTGGTGCTTGATGGCCAAGTTGTTTCATCTGAGGTAAGTCTCTGACCCTTATATCCTTAAAGATCTGCTTTATTGGCTCCAATTATAGCACGCTATACAGAAGCTAGGAAAGTTTTGTGATTATGAAATCGACCTGCTACAGTCGTTAATCGACCTCAGGCTGTACAAGCTTAGCCTGCATAGCTTCTTAACACCATTAGGCTCTATGTGTACACACTGTGTGGAAATATGTTCATGTCTACAGTGTAGTTAATCATACAGCGTTCACACAAAGACCCTCATGCAAAAAAAAATATGTGGCAGGCGTTGCAGACTAATTGGTAAAAAGAGGTCATTTTTCTTGGGGCCATTAAAATTTACTTACTGTAATACTGGGGATTTCTTTCTGATGTCTCGTATTTTTCCACATGTCTTTGGTCCATCAGTCAAAGCCGATAGATGATGTCAGAGAATCAGAGATGATAGGTACCCTGGTATTAGGTGGACGGTCCAGGACGAAACGGCTGGAGGCAACGTTCGATGAATTCATGCTGCTGACCCCTACTGGCAGTGACAAGCTACCGTCAGCTGAATATTACACTGGCTCAGGAGGTAATGTACCATGCAAGCTATGAGAGGGGGAAGGGAGGGGGACAAGGAGAGAGAGAGAGTGAGTAAGGGAAAGGGAACTAAAGTGAGATGAGGTGAGGTGGAATTGGGAGGTTTATTTTATACCCTAGGTGAAGCTTTACAGAGTTCTATCATCAAAATGCCTTACAAGACATAATATTAGGTCTTTACGTCGGAATATAGGTTTTGTAAAATTATGCAGATCAGATGATTTGTCAAGGAATAGTTTTGTTGTTGAGTATGATGGTTTTTACCTACAAATGTTGGAAAAGCTAGAAGCATGTTTGAGGATGGTCTGATGATAAAAGTAGAGGACAGCTCGTCAAAGTTTTGAGGGTCTTGTACAAGTGTTTACATATGTAGATCTTAACAAAATTTGAATAAAAGTTAACAGTTATCGTTGTGAAATGTCAGATTTGATTTGATTTTACATGCTAGTTCCTCATCCATTTGTGTATGGTGTATAAAGAAAAAAAAAGTTGAAAAGTATATGCACATATGTGATTGCTTGTGATGATTTCTTAGAAAACATATACTTTATTAGCAGACATTCTTACCCCTCCCCCCTCCCCCCTCTTTCACTGCTACTAATGTTGTCTACTTGACAAATCCAAGGTTTCTTTTCCATTGCATTTAGCTTGATCATGGTCTATATTTAGAACAAGCTAGGTTTCCCTCATTATGTACAATACCCTATATGTTTTGCAATTTCTTGTCTTTTTCACAGGTCTGGTGGAGGGCTACTCATCAGCCGATTCTTACTTCGATGTGACTGATCCGGAGGGGAGTGTCGAGGCTGTCGATACGGTCCTCACACAGGATAGATTCCAAAATGAAGAAGGAGCAGCAGATACTGCCAAGAATGAAGTGAAAGATTTCGGTTACGTGACAGTCGGTGAGTCAGTCTTTACTAGATAATATTGCAAAGTTTCCTGTGATGGATAATTACTATCGACCCTCGGGTGCGTTTCGATTCATGAAAAGTAGCGTCATCCACTTACAGATTAAATCCTCAAGAGTTTAACCAGATGTCAGTCTCAGTTCATGATGATATCATGTGGAGCGCACACTTTACCCAAACCAATTTAGGAGCTGCGTAGGGACCATGTACTGTTACCACAATTTATTGCAAGATAAGATATCAGATTAGGCCGTGGGGATTTGTTTTTTGTATATACAAACACCTAGGTTCTCAACCTTTGCCCAAGGGACAGAGAGAGATGTTCACAGACCCCCTACAGACCCCCTAGGAATGGGGTGTATTCCCTCCACATAATGGTTGTGCCCACCACCATGGTTGGAGCTGAGGACAAAAGAAGTCTGGTTTTCTTTTGCCCGAGATGCACTCTATGCACTCTATCTCTCTTCTTCAGGTGATTTTCCATTTCACTGTTTGAGTGACCCTGCGATGTGCCACCCCGCTGGACTCACAATCTCTCTGTGGATAAAAATGGGTTCCACTGACCATTTTCAGAACCCTGCTACCAACTCTGAAGGAGTGGGCTACATCCTCAGGTGAGTGACTTACTACTACGCCAAGGTGTTCATGGTCGGTTAAAATTGTTGATAGCGCGTGTTCATGCGATCTTCCTCGATACAGGATAATCACATCATGTGAAATTCTGGCATGCTTGTAACTCCTCCATTTGAGTACCATAAGCAGATGCGCCCCATCAATATTAAAGGATATTAAAAGTGTTTCCTAGCAAGAGACATGGCTATACTTTGTTCTTAACAAGCCCCACTAACCCCTCCCTCCCCCCACCCCTCCCAAGTGAACAATTTGTAGCTGGCAGACTGATTAAAATGAAATAAACATCAAAATACTTGAATATGTTGTCCAAACCTCTGAATTTGTTCAAAACTAACAAATGTAAGCACAAGAAAATTGTTGTGAAGAATAAATAGAAATGAAGGGAATAAAATCAGGAATGAAAATGATGTGGTATCAGAAAACTTCTAAATGGGAGTGATCAGTCAACACCAGGTTAGGTTTTGAGTGCTATTACCTTACGATTCAAGCTTTATATGTGTTATAAGCAGCTGGCCATGAAGACATTGAAGGATTCCCTATGGAAGAATGAGATTTTTTAATTACAGATAAATTGCAGTAAGTATATATATATATTTGTTGTTTTCGTTCATAGCTCTGGTGCTCAGACGTCTACATCCCATGGATACTCGGCTCACTTTAATAACTCTCACATTTCTACGACGGTGGTGGATGGAACTAATATATGGTCCACATCCTTCAAGTATACGTTTGGGAGTAACTGGACAAACTATGCCCTTGGTTGGAATCAGAGAGATGGCCTCAATGTGTTTATTGGTGGAGAGGTCAAAGGTCAGTGATTTTACTCGCTTTTCATCAGCTTCATTTGGAATATTAAGAAGACAAAAATGACAAGGTTGTATCTTCTCGCGATATATTTGCACAAGAAACACAGTTGCCTGTATATTTCATGTGTGTATTTTACTCTGCTGTTAACAGCCATAGATCTATTCTTTAGTTACCACCCTTCCCAAACTCTGGGTAGACATTCTTATATGGTTGCCAGCTGGGTAATAAAACCAAAAAAATTAATTGGTAAACAATGTTTCTGATGTTTACAAAGCAGGTCCCTCCCAGTACACTATTGTATTGTACACATTAGTTCTGGCAAATGGATTTAAATTTTTAATTATTTTTTTAATGGACTACTTTATATTTGTCTTTATCTCACTATGGTGCAATAATAATTATGGTATTGGCCAAAGGCTGTAGGTCCTAAATGTGTATACACAGTGAAGTTTCTTACACTTAAAGTGTAGTTTGAAATAATGAAATGTTAAAGAATGATAAAATTAGTTTTTTTTTTTGAAGTTCCAGCTGTTTACCTCAGCAAAGAAATGGCTATATCAAGAGCAACACTAACTGTGTCGGTGACACTTAGCTTCATAGCATAGTTGGGTAGATGGCAGAACTTTCAATTCTGAGATGGATGGGTCAACTCCTATAATCTTTTCATTATTCATTTACTCTGAATGCAAGAGGTCTGCATAATGTAGGTTCTACTGTTACAGTTTGGTTGATTGATTGGATTGATTGATTGATTGATCGATAGGCTCTAATGTCAGTGGAGTGGTTCTACCTGTGGTAAGACCGTCAGATGAATTCACTCAACTCCAGCTGGGGAAGCGAAACGATGCCGAAGATGGGTACTTGGGGGCAGCCTTCGATGATGTCGCTATTTGGATCTATACGTTCAGCCCAGACGACCCGGAGCTCAGTAAGACTCTCAAAGGAGAAGAAACCAAGGAAGAAGAAATTGGTGAGAGTCGGATCTGAAACCTTTATAGAAAGCTCAATAGATTTAGAGAGCATCATCACTTTTGTGTTATCTTATTACCTTTATCTTTGGAACATTATAACTCATTCATTGATAATTGATATTGTTAAAATAGATAAACCAAAACTATATCACGTCCATGTTGCTAGGATTAAGTTTCATTAGCCCGAAGGTCGCTAGGTCGCAAAACCAGCCAATTGGCTGCGTTGCATGGTTTCTCAAATCTCTTGTTCAAAGATTAAAAGCAAAGATACAAAAAATTGTCACCTCAGCTGGCTCACATCATTGCCTTTGACTACTGTGATTATAAATTTAATGAGATCTCAGGAGAGTGCTGATAGGTTGAGTGTGAAGCAGTGGAGAAAGCATTGATGTTCTTGAGATTACGTTTATTGTCACTGTTTCTCAAGTTCCTAAAATAGCCCATCCTTCTACGATAATTACCATATTTAGTTGGTAACTCTGGTAATCCTTATATTATATGCCGTTTTTACCTTTTTGTCAAATTGAAGAAATCCAACATCTGTTTAATGTATTACAGGTTCATTACAGTACACAACAAGTGAACATAGTCAGGCCATTCTTACTATTGTTGGACATGTATAATGATCGATTCCTTGCATACTCCTGTTGTCTTTTCATTCTCTTGTTTAATGTGATAATTTTTTTATATTATTTGATTTGATTTGATTTGATTTATTTGATTTTCCACAGATAATAAATATATACATGTTGTTACATGGTGTTATTAAACACCAAATACATGGTGTTATTAAACCCCTTAATATTTTGATGTGGTCTACGGAGTCTTTTTTCAAGCATGTTCAATTTGATCTTTCAGAGGTCACTGAGGATCACGAGGAACTGCTGAAGGTAGCACCGTTGACTTGGAAGGCTGACTGTCAGGTGATACACGAGGCAGACTGTGCCAGGAATGTGAATGAACTTCTGGAAATAGTAAGTAATGTCGCTCATATGCACGTTAACGAACAGGGGTAAGTAATACTAGCCAGTTAACAGTTACATGGAATACTGTCATAATATATGATGGAACATCTTTGAGAGTAAGCGGTGATGTAACAAATGTCCCACGAACATGAATGAACCGTAGCTACGCTGATGGTAAAACAATTATGTAATATTAACTATTTGTGACATGAATGAGCTGTAAAATAGTACATTTCAATATCATATAATAAATGTATCACCAAAAAAAAATAACTGAACAAATACAAGTATTAGCAGACACAGTAAATTAAACTAATATGTATTACATATCTGCAACCTGTTACAAATGATTAGTTATGTAGTTAGGAAATTTCACAACTTTAGACTTAACAGCTAGATGTATATACAGAAATGGCAATTTAAATGTGTTATAAGTATCAGAAACATCATTGAATCGTTATGTACAGTATGTGATTGGCAGCTTTTAACATGACTATTGTATTTTTATTTTCATTTTTTTGTAATTCCAGGTACAAGAGCAAGAAGAGTTAACCCTGAATGCCACAAAGAGTATCTACGATCGTCTTCTAAATCTGACTTCGGGCAAGACTCTGCCAGATTCCTCGGATATTAAAGCCAGCATTCACGTGATGGACGAGATGTCAAAGGCCGGGTTACCGTCTGGTTTGGCAAGAAATGAGGCTATGAATATTTATGAGGTGAGTGAGGTATTACTGGCCACGAAACCAACGATCAGAATCGTACACAACATTGAGCGTACTCCAATGGCAACAGCGTTTTTTTGTTTGGGGTTTTGCCATCTAACTTTTCTATCTGTTAATAACCACACTTACTATTTGTGGTAGATTAGCTGTTTGTCAACAAACAGTTTTTTTTCTCTCTATAAATTTCTTTTACCCTAAATTTTTTTCTCTTTACAAATTTCTTTTACCCTAAATACTCAATTCTAAATACTCAATACTAAATTTTCATTCTTGTAAGAATGTCCTTTTCCAAACAGCTGGGGCTCTTTTATATATCCTAATATAGTTTCACAAGAATATACCTATAAAAAGGCAAGGACACCAGTAAAAGAAAAACATAATTCATTATTAACTGGGTAAATGAATTTGGTTGTTTCATTGTCTCGTTCATATGCTACTAAGAGAGCAGTGAATATTGTATGATATTTGCTGTCTTATCATAATTCAATTCAGATATGTTTACCCCCTGTTCGATCCTGGGATGAGATCCTTCAGGGGAATTGGCTGATTAAGTCAGAGGGAAACAGTCTGTTGTACATTTAATGCAATGTGTTTATCTGGTAGTGTAAACAGATGTTCAAGATGGGAATTGTTGTTGATATGCTTGAATTTTTACTGAAACTTGTTATAAGAGCTGTACCATTGAATGGAAATAGCAGACTAGAGAGGGTTTGGGTGGGGTGGGGTTGGTGGGGGGCTATTGCTAACTGCTAGGGAGAGTGCCTTATCAGAAGTAAAATCATTAATTTGAACATTATCGTTACTTCTTATCTAGAGTTTTGCTGAATCTGTTAGTAACCTCTTGGAGGATGACCTGTATCCCCTGTGGCAGAACATTTCTGAGGTAAGATGATTTATCTATTATAAGCAGTATCCTGAAAATAGGTTGATATCTCTTTGGATTCATTTGTATCGTTCACAATGGAGCACTTGTAGTTAGGTTGATATCTTTCTTAAGATGCCTTGTGTAATATTATTTTATTTATTCATCTATTCATTCATTCATATATTATTTAGGTATTTATTTTGTTGATTTATGCATTAGTTTGTTTACTTTGACTCATTTATATATTTGTTTGTTTATTTTTTAATTATTTATTTGTTTGTTAATTTATTAATAATTAATTTATTTGTTTATTTATTCGTACATTTATTAATTAATTTATGCATTTTGTTTGTTCATTTATTTGTTTATTTGCAGTTTATTTATTTGCTTGTTTATTTATCTTGTTGTTTACAGAATGAGTATAGTGTAGCAGCTTTGATGGAGAATCTGGAGACACTCGGCATTCAGGTAGCGACACGTTTACCTGTCAACAAGGAGTACACCGGCTGCTCTACTGTCTTTAAGAAGGCAAGGCTAGGTAGGTCTGTGAAATATACTGAATTCAGTCTTGGTAGGTCCATGAAATATGCTGCATTTGGCCAGGTAGGTTTGTGAAATATGCTGAATTCTACCAGGCAGGTTTGTGGAAATATGCTGAATTTACTAACAGGAAGAAATTAATTTCATTTGTCATTATTAGAAATAACTTCCCACAATGCAGGCTGCAATATTAGTAATATTCTTTCAGTTTTATTGAAAAATACACCACATCAGAGGCACACTAATGAAAGTGGCTGGAATAACTAGTCTAAACCATATAGACCATTATGTCAGTTCCTCAGAAGCATCATATAGTTACATTTAATGCAAAACAGAAGAAGTCTGCTACTTCAACTAGCGCCATCACAATGTCTTAAATACAAGTTTTTTCGATTGGCCTTAAATGAGTATTCCAGACATTTAATATTTTGCTAGGATGAAGATCATGACAATAGAAACTAATTTAGAAGCACTCATAATGCACTCTATTTTTGTTTTGTTGGCCTATGATATATCATTGTAAATGTATTTGCCTGAAGTCCCTTTTCAACCTCCATCATTAGCTATTGCAACCACAGAAAGGAGGAAATCGACCTAAAACTACCTTTTTGTTTTTGTTTATTGTCAGTTTATTTTAATTCATTGAAAGGCAGTACAATAACCTTTTCTTACAAAATACATGGAAACACGGACAGAGGAAATTGCATCGCAATATAAATCTTTTGCTATTCCCCCTTCCCCTCCCCCTTCCCCTCCCTGATTCCTGCCCTCCCCTACCTCTCCTTCAATGCCTTAATTCTTAAAATTGGTTACTCATGGATTTGTTTCTTTCTTCTGTTGGTGCAGTGACTTGCATGGATCGTTTTCCTATTGACACCTTTGGCCTGACAGACACCGTCTTACCGCCTGTTGTCGACCTGGGGTCAAATGACACTAGCACCAACAACAGTGAGCTACTGAGAATTGACGACACCATCCGACTCCCAGCAAACTTATTTCGGTATACCAACGGAGGTTAGTTTATTTCAATTAAAGTATTTTTTTATATGAATTGGACAGCGGGGTACTTTTTATTTATATCCTAGATAATAGCCACTAGCATGCATGCTGTAGGAAGCTGTGTTGAAGTTAAGAGAAAGTGTTCTAAATATATTTTCATTCATATCTGTACACAATGATTGGTGTCCTTATGCATGATTCACATGATTACAGCATAAGTTCATGCAGTTAGGAGTGTGGAGTCTTTGTATGAATCTTTGTATGAGGGGCATTTTTATGAATCTTTGTATGAGGGGCATTTGTATGAGGGGCATTGTATGAGTCTTTATATGAGGGGCATTTGTACCAGTCTTTGTATGAGGGGCATTTGTATGAGTCTTTGTATGAGATCATTTGTATGATGGACATTTGTATGGGGCATGTCTATAAGTCTTTATATGAGGGGCATGGAGAAGGGTACAATCTTTGTTGTAGGAACTCGAGGGGCATTGAGACGGTCAAGTTATTATTTCATTTATTTGTTTCATGACAATGTATTCATATAGTAATGTATATATCGAATAATATGAAAGGATGTATAAAAACATTGCAAAAGAAATCAATCTAATAAGCTTTGTAGGCTTGTCTAGTAGGTATGTCACTCCCTGTATCACATGGTTTAGCCAAATAACATATTAACAAACAAAGGCAATTGTACAGGTTAGGTAATTATTCCAGGGGCATTAAGAAAGGTGAGATCATAATTGGAGGAGCTAGAGTGAAAGAAGGCCGCACCAAAAAGGAGGAATGTCACCCCTTTGCTCCCCACTCAAATAAGATTAACATAATATTCATTTTCCATGATGTCTTACATTAATTGCCTGACTGATTAATTTACCTGAAAACTATATTCATAGACGTTTCTTCCTCATCAGCAACGTTATAACATTGACTGGCAACTTTACTTGGTCTTAATTCCTTCTTCATCTGGTTTTATTTTTCATTTATTGATTATTTTCTTTTATTGATTATTATTTTTCAGGAGATGCAGCAACCTTTGTTTTCTCTCACTTTGATAACCTTCAGGATGTTTTAACTTCAAACATGTCAGACCAGTGAGTTCCATTTCTTACTCGTTTCAAGTTATAATATAATAATTTGCCGGTAGGAAGGTAGTTATTTTACATACTTAAGCAGCCATATGTATATGTGGGAGAGGTAAAATGGGTTATTACTTACACTTTACATCCGGTGGGCTATCCAATTTACAGTTTTAGCTCATGTTGGATGACAAAAACACCCACCATACTTTGGACAGCCAGGGATGCTTCTCTATGCCTGCACTTCCTTTATCCACTAGACAATTGAACCGGTATAATTTATATATTGTTATGATTTGCTGATTTAGTGATGTATGTTCAAGTAGTGGAATCCCGACAGAATAATAAAATCAGTTTTAACTGATCATGTTGAGGGGTTGTTCAATTAAGCGCAGTTTTTTTGTGTTTTTTCAAAATATTGAAGCAAATCATCGACTGCCCGAATTATAAACAGTTGTTAATCAAGCAGAAATTATTGTCTAAAAGAAGATTCAGTGCAGTGATCTCAGAAGTACCGTTCCTGTATTCCACCAAACTGAGATGTCCAGCCCTGAGATTGAAGAGATTCCTATGACACTTGTCCCACTGAGTCCTGCCTTGCTTACCATGTTTGCTGCATTTCTGTTACAGGTTAGCAGTGCAATACACTGGTCAAGCGGTGGCCAACAGTCGGATCATATCACTGGCTATCGATCCACCACTGAGGAGAGATCTATACAACCCAGTAATCATTACTCTAAGAACTCACCAGCAGGTAAATAAATTACAACCCAGTAATCATCACTCTAAGAACTCACCAGCAGGTAAATAATAATATTGTACAGTAAAGCTAACTTCATCTTTGAGGAGCTTTGACAGCACAGCCTCTCATACCTTTTTTTTAAGAAAGAACCTGGGCACAAACAAATTAAAACTAAAGTTAAAACTTAATTGATCCAGTCCCATTGCATCGAGACTGTAACTGTGTGTTCATCATCAGGTGTGAGTCACGAGTCTGTTGGGATAGGGGACTATATACTACGCATGATCGTAGCCAAAAGTCCCCAGAGGCACAGCCTCTCATAACTAGGAGATAGAATCCTATTAGTAGTTATTAATATCACTTGTGACAGTTATATCAGGGCTCGAATTTGGTAATTTCTAGGGCAGGCCAACTGGCCTTGGAATACATGTTTTTGGGGAGGGCATCAAGGCCAGTGGGGAGGGCAGCAAGGCCAACGCTGAAATTGTGAGCAGGGCACCAAGGCCACTTTGAAAAATGATGCGAAGAATGTCTCAATTTGTAACCTGTTTTATTTTCAAACCGCCGCGTAACACTCCTCCATGAAACAGCATTATTATTATGAAATTCATACACAACGCCGAAACACTGTCGATAATACAACTTAACTGCATATGCTTCCAGTGTACAACTCTCCACTACATAATTATTCGGTCTTCCGACTCCCGCCTGAAATTGGGTGTACTTGTAATTACCAATAGTGACACACCCTCCCGAAATAATCCTGTGTAACTTGACTCTACTGGGAATTTCCCAGATTCTACCAATCACCTCGCATTCATGTAGTTGTTAAGCCAATAAGCGAGCACGATTCTGTGACATCAATCAGCCAAAGCTGTATAATGGTACTACTGTGTGCAGGTGTGGTTTGACCGTAGCTGCTACTGGTTGTAAACTTTTTCGAACTTTCTTTCAATTTACGATAAATACAGGTATGTTATACATACATATACATGAATGATATGGTTAGGAAGCTAAACATGTTCTCTCTCGGAATATGATGATTTTGTTCACATTGTTGTCCCTGGAATAATTTCTTCGCGATTCTAGAAACACTGTATTGCATTACGACTGAATTTCCCACTGAACTACGTTACGAAAATGCAATGATAGCCCGCGGAGCGGTCGTATATTAATCAGTTGGATAGGCTCACATTCGTGTACCGTTAGAATGCGGTACGTTTTCACACCAACTACCAAGGTCAGTACTGTGATGATGTTCAATTTTCGATCACAGTTCGTTATTCACGTCCTGTGACCGCGATACGCTAGCATGCTCTTCATCATTTTCCGCGAATAATAGCCACGCTTTTTCGGAACATATGATTCGTTTTTTTGTCATTCTCAAAGTCGCATTTGTCCAATGCCTATTCCTGCAAAAGGCACGGAGGCCAATGGGTAAAAAGGGCAAGGCCACTACTGGCCTTGATAGTAGTAATTTTCCCTTGGGCATCGCGGCCAGTGGCGAGGGCACCCGCGGCCATGGCCGCACTGGCCGCCGCTTATTTCGAGCCCTGAGTTATATCACTGGTTATGATTTCAATCAGTTTTAAAGTTGTTTTGTGAATGTGATCATCCCTTCATTTGCATTATTTCATAATATTTGTTTATTCTTACAGTATGACAATGAAACAGTGGATACTGTTTGTGCATTCTGGAATTTCACAGCAAAGTAAGCAAACTCTTATTCTCTTTAATTCAGCTAATATCATAATATTGTAATGTGATATTTGTTTTCATTGATGCTCTGTTTATTTTAGCTCATTGTCTGATATAATCTACTAGCATTTAATAAGGCTGGTACCTGTATTCACAGCTAGTATCACACACAAAGTCCAGTTCCTCATGTATTTTAAGGTGATTGGTTCATCGATGCTCTGTGTTTATTTACAGCCATTGTCTACATTCATCAGTTAGTAATACAGTCCAGAAATCTATATGAACTTTATAGCAAAGAACCAAGAAAATTCTGTAAAACGAGTACAATCACGCGCAATATGCTGACTTACACACACACATGTTTGTATTACATTCAGACCGAGGACCCCATTGTTTTTTCCATTGCTCAAATCCTCATACCCTAACCTTAACAATACCCCATACAATAGAATTCTTCCGAGGACGTGGTGATTCTTTAGAAATCACAACCAAGCACCTGGAATTCTTTTGTTCAAGTCCTCGGTCAGAATACAAAACAATTGCACGCATACACACACACAAAAAAAACATGATATTTTCAATCTCTCCTCGTCACTTTCTTGTTTTCAGTATGGGTGCAAGAGGATGGTGGGATACTGGAGGGTGTGAGCTTATTTCCAGTAATGATACACACATCACCTGCAGCTGTAATCACCTGACTCACTTTGCTGTTGTGTCCTCATCAATCATTCCAATCGTAAGTACATTTGCTCTGTATCGTAGACGTTATCAACAATATATCTGATTTTATGGTTGCTGTCCTGGATTATCCTCAACACTGCAAAATGATTTCCTTTCTAGACCCTGCATGGACTCTGCTTTTTTTCCTTTTTTTTAGTATAAATATGTTCATATGTTTAAACAAGGTTTTAATTCGGCACTCGTCTTGGTGGCATCTTCACTATAGGGTATGCTGTCATCGTTAGCATATTAACAGCATAGTGATACTGTTAATGCGTATTCACCATCATCGTTGCAGATATCTACAACATTGTGATACTGTTAATGGGTATTCACCATCATCGTTGCAGATATCTACAGCATTGTGATACTGTTTAATGTGTATTCATCATCATCATTGCAGATATCTACAGCATTGTGATACTGTTTAATGCGTATTCACCATCATCGTTGCAGATATCTACAGCATGGTGATACTGTTAATGCGTATTCACCATCATCGTTGCAGATATCTACAGCTTTGTGATACTGTTAATGCGTATTCATCATCATCGTTGCAGATATCTACAGCATTGTGATCATCATCGTTGCAGATATCTACAGCATTGTGATACTGTTAATGCATATTCACCATCATCGTTACAGATATCTACAGCATTGTGATCATCATCGTTGCAGATATCTACAGCATTGTGATACTGTTAATGTGTATTCACCACATCTTTGCAGATATCTACAGCTTTGTGATACTGTTGATGCATATTCACCATCATCGTTGCAGATATCTACAGCATTAATGCTGTGATACTGTTAATGTGTATTCACCATCATCGTTGCAGATATCTACAGCTTTGTGTTACTGTTAATGCATATTCACCATCATCGTTGCAGATATCTACATCATCGTAATACTGTTAATGTTTCTTTTCTTTACAAGGTTCCTAACCCTCATCACGCCACTATCGCAGTCATGGGACTCGGACTATTCTGTGTGAACCTCTTCTTTCTGGGCCATTTGGTTTTTACCTTGATACGTCACAGGTACCTCCATTAAACCCTAATCTGCTATTACCTTCATTTAAGAAATAGACAATAACACGCTGAAGGGTAACTTTATAATTACCACTATGGAAAAGTATGCAAAAATATGCAAAAATACACAAAAACACATAACGTAAAAAGAGCTGGCAATGTCAGTTGTAAGGTTTGTTTTACTGTTGATCCAGCTATTCTTTCCCCTTTTAACTTTCAGGAGACTTCACACTCTGCGAAACACAATTCACTTACAAGAATGCCTCTCTGTGTTTGCACTCGGTCTCAGTCTTGTTGTGGCTACCATGGGCAGGAATTCAGAGGTGAGCTAACATTCCACTCTCTCCCTCTCTCAAATCGCTTCTGCATGGGTATTTAAGTGTTCTATCAATCAGCGTAAAAGATGGGAGGCAGCAAAACCCAGGGAGTCATTTTCAGCAGGCTCGTGTGACAGAGATGCTAGTGATAAACGACATTTCCTGCAAGACTAGGAAAGTCATTTAACGTGTAGTTATGGTTGTGAGTTGCCAAAGGGGAGTGTCCCTTTGCAGTGCATGGTCCTCTCAAAGCAGTGTAATCCCAAAGTTTCTCCCCCCCCCCTCCTTGACTGATGGTTGAAAGTTAACAGAGCTTTTATCGAAAGGCAGTGCCTGCCAATATTATGGACACTGTTGAAAATCTTCAATCTTTTAGCATTTCAAGATATCAAATAACCAGTGTTGTGCTACTTTGTAACGCTCAAATCCTAGTCTGGTGAATCAATGAAGGTGCAAAGAACGGCAGTCCTTCCTTTCATGTTTCTTGATTTCATTCACAGGTTGTATATGTTTGTTGATGTTGTTGATGTGTGTTGTCTGTTATCTGATCAATGCTGGCTGCTTTTTATCATTCTTTGTTTATAATCTATAGACAGATCTTGTAGACAACTTATTTTGTTCTGTTTTTTCTATCCTACTTTGCTTATAATCAGTTTTATTTATTATTTTATTATTTATTGATTACTTTGTAGAAATCTTTAATATGTTTTCTTCTCTCTTCTTCTACAGGGTCTTTGTCAGCTGAGTGCAATCGCCTTACAGTATGCTGCCCTCAGCGTGTTGATCTGGATCGTCATCGAAGCACTGCAGCTGTCGGAGGACTCGTACCGAGGACTTCACGTAACGGACAAGAAACACTTCAGCCGATGTGACGATAGGTTGAAGATCTACTACTCTACTGGTTGGGGTGAGTGAATGGCTAGCCACAAGCTACAAGCTAATAATCAAATGATCAATGTCTTGTGAGTCAATCTAGTGGGTAACCCAACTGGGCTGTTTGTTTGTTGATGACATGCAAATGGTCACTTTTAAAAGCAAATATCCCACTGAATAGTATCTGGAGGACTCTCTGGAGATGGTAGACTGCTATATGAGCCGAGTGTCTCAGGTGATGTGATTGGTGAGCAATTCATTGAAAACAGTTGGCTTGCAAACTATTGAATTGAGATGGAAGTGATTGAGTGAAAATGTTATTTCGACATACAACAAACAACATACAAACTGTCGTCATTTAATGATTTCATATTTGGTTTGTATCTTCTTAGGTGCTCTCTGTTGGTGATACAAAATTAAACATGTTATTATTAGTAGTAACTTTGTCTTCATATTTTGTATCAGTTGGAATGCTTAAAAAAGACAAAATGGTCTGAACAGAGCAGCTTATAACTTCACCTTAATACAGGAAGTCATATTATATCCAATTTCCGAATATCAAAGAAACCAAAAGTTTCCAAGTTTAAAATTATGGTAAGATGGGAGTTATCCATCTAAAGCATGCCTAATGGTTAAGATCATTCAATATGTGCCATATTCATTGTAATTCTCCAGTGTGTCCAATAGGAGATATAAGCCCAACTTACAGGCTTGTATGGACAATTGTATATAATTCTTTCTATATAGGTCTGCCCGTCTTGGTGGTGGCGACCACCGTTGCCGGGGGAACCAATCCTCATCTTGAGATCGGAAGTGGCATGTGAGTATCCAAATGTTACAAATGCAATACGTGTAATCATAGTCCCATGTAACTCATGGTCCCATGTAACTCTTTAAGTAGGTTATGTAATAATGTCTTCCCAGCTCTCATCCTAGTAAGCTTTACTGGCATGGTGTCATTCCATTCATGTAAGACTCAAGGTCGCATTAAGTGGTAGCACACTAAGGATATAATAGATGAGGTCAATTAACCTGTGTGGGCGTATTCCAAATTTCATAATTTTTTAATTAATTAATGACTTTCTCCTGCTGTATGTTTGATCTGTTATGGTAGTGTGATAAACTGAAGGTGGTTGTCATATTTGTCTGCTTCATTTCCAGATGTTTCTTGTCTCCGTTACATGGAGCGATGTGGGCTTTCTATGCTCCCTTCATCATTGGTATACTGGTAGGTACAACGTTTCTCCATCACTTGTATAGCTTTCTTATATCTACTATTCAACCTGAAAACTAGCAATTGATTAATTGCAATGCAATTTATGTATCAAAGTCTGATGAAGCACAAGTGTTCTCAGTTATCCTTCACAGAGTTTTCTTTCACAGAGTGGACAACCTCGACACCAGAGACTGCTATTGTGAATTAAAATGTACTACCCTTACTATGGGAACTTCATAGCATGAAGTTCTTACTCTATTGTTGTGACAAGCAGTCCTGAGTGTCTTGCATAATATTTCTCAATGATTTGATGTTTGTTTTGTTACAGAGTTCTGTGTTATTGCTGTTAGTGGTGGCCAGGTATTACGACATCCACATCAAGAGACAAGATCGAGTCCATTCATTCAGGTATTAGATCATCCATCACTTTGACACGGATTTGAAAGCTCTCTGTGCCTCCTTCGATTGCATTCAATCAGTTTTCGTGAAGTATATAACAACTTTTGACGAACAAATTAAATTTTTCTCCTAAATGTTTATTCCATTGAGATTTGATTTATTTCTACCAAAATTGATATTAGGTGCTTTTTAAGCGCTTAGGAGTGTGAGCTCAGTGGTTAACGCCGGTGCCTTTCAATCATAAGGTCCCGAGTTCGAGTCACTCCAAGATTAATGTATGTCGTCTAGTTATAGAGTTGTTGGCAATTGACAATTCATAATCATGGACGTTAACTATGAATCTAAGAGACTGACTTTGGTCAGCTTGCGGCTTTGATAAGCCAATTATGGCTTCTTCGCGAGTTCCTGCTTGCAGTAGGATCCAAAATACATACAATACATACAAACATACACACATTCATACATACATACATACATACATAAGTTATTTGATTGATTGATAGGTAGAACATGGTCCATGCATATTCAGTACTTCTCTTGTTTGTTTCAGGTCCAGTCTTAGGGCTACCTGTATCCTGACTGCCTATTACTTCGTTGCTTGGATAATCGGTTATAAAGGTCTCTACGGGGAAGCAATCTGGATTCAGTACATCTTTGTGTTCCTCTTGACTTCACTGGTAAACAACTTAAAATATTAGTTTTGTGTCCAGCTAAATTATTAAACCAGTACACAGAGACAGATGTTTGCTGTGATTATGACAACATCTGTGTTTATCTGAAAGTGGCAATAATTCTGATAATTAAATTGTACTGCCCTATGATTTTTATGTTGTTGGTAACTATCGCTACCAATAACTGACACTAGGCTTGTGTAGATATATTGTGAGTTTTATATAAAGTTAATTTCTTTATTTGTCACTTTCAGTCAGTTTGAAGAATTTACACTCTTTCCTCTTTTTTGCAGGGTCTAGTCCTGTACTTGGTCCATGGTATCGGTAACACGGAGGTAAGGACTGAATAGGTTTCATACTTTGCATTTAACATCTCGTAAACCGACCATGTCCGGTCCAAGCTGTCTGAACCCAACTAACTTAAGGTACCGCTGGTGATAACAGATGTTTCAGGCACTTGTCCGCTAAAGCCACATAGAAAAGTAGCTCCTTGGTTAGTACTGATGGTGATTTCAGATTACTATAATGATCACCATTATTTGTTTACCTTCATGACATTTCTGTACCATGGATATATTATACCTGATGTGATCACCCAGTTGGGACAATTTTTCCTACACTGTAGTGCAATGTCCCGCTTCAGAGCACTCGCATTGTCAGTACGAGCAGTATAAATATCATGTTTCTATCAGATCAAGGTTAGGAACTGTTTGTACTGTCAATACCAGTGCTTTGAAGCATGAAATTGGAGTACAGTTTAGAGAGATATTAGCATTATGAAATTGTCCCAACTGGCTGATGTGATAGATAAACTATGCATTCTTTGTTCATTAGATCCGAGCGCTGTTGTTCTGTGAAGACCCAGATGTAGCTCTGACAGAAGTGCAAGAGATCTACATTGTAAGTAGCAATATATCATTACTAACATGTTAAAAATACGTAGGAATGCGAAATATGTAGAAAATGCATAATATGTAGAAACTACAAAATATGTAGGAACACAAAATATGTAGAAACTACATTATATGTAGGAATGCAAAATATATAGGAACACAAAATATGTAGAAGCTACATAATATGTTGGAATGCAAAATATGTAGAAAGTACATAATATGTAGGAACACAAAATATGTAGAAACTATATTATATGTAGGAATGCAAAATATATAGGAGCACAAAATATGTAGAAGCTACATAATATATTGGAATGCAAAATATGTAGAAAGTACATAATATGTAGGAACACAAAATATGTAGAAACTACATTATATGTAGGAATGCAAAATATATAGGAACACAAAATATGTAGAAACTACATTATAAGTAGGAATGCAAAATATATAGGAACACAAAATATGTAGAAACTGAATAATATGTAGGAATGCAAAATATATAGGAACACAAAATATGTAGGACACAAAATGTGTAGGAACTCATGAGAATCATGCATAACAGAAGCGTGGAACTGAAATCCGTAACAGATTCCTTCACCATCTTAGCAGGTGGCAGCAAGTTGAGGGAGCATTGAGACCATAACCTATTATTGATATTCTTTTTACAGATTCCAGAAGAGGAAATGGAATTGCCTCCTAGACCCATATGTAAGTGATCTTTCGATTGTTGATTGGCAGGGTGATGTTTAGTTGTAATGATATTAGATTCATTAATGTTCTGCTTCATTGGACAGATTCCTTCCTATCCAGATGAATTCCGACTTTCACCTTTCTCAACAATTTTTGGTTTCAGATAAATCTTAACCATGGTGGCAGAAGTGGGACGAATTTGGGCTAGATGCTACTGCTGTGATCATTGTTTTACGATTGTTGAATACACTCCAGGATTGTGGCCCATTACCTCATTGTATAATCTATTCAGATAGTGTTTTTTAAAAAATTTTCAATATCGAAATTTAGCTTTCATATCTCAAACTGGTAACATGGATATTTTATGGAAATTTTAATATTATTGTATGTGTTAGCTTGTAGTATTCAAAGTTTATGTCTTTTACTTTATGCTACCATTCTTGTGTATTTGTAAATTAATCAACCCCTCCCTACATTGATGACAAATCTCTGGCATAGTATCAGGGTACATTACTACTTTGTAAAGCTCGTTAAGCTCTTTAACTAATTTAACTAATTGGTGTTGCAATAAAATTCTTGCTCTTGACTTCTTGCCTTGTCATCCTTCTCTTCTCACTTGTCTTGAGCAGCATTACAGCAAACACAGTTTGTCACAAAAACACACAAAATTAAGGATCAAGCAGTACTCTCTGCCTGCCCCCGAGAAAAGTATTGGGAAGAAGTAAGCTGCTCTCACTTTAAATATCAAACTGTTATATGAGTAATTATAGCATACGTGAGATGAATTAAATGTGAGAATGAACTCAGGGTGTATATGATAGATAAATACCAACTATCAGAAAAATTAGGACATTATTTGGTAAATTCCCATTAGATAATTATACGAGTCACCGAGGCCAGGTGATATAACATTATCATATCACCGCTATTCACTCAATTATTTATAAATTGTTGAACTGAAATCGGTTTTCTAGACAAAACTTGAACATTTACAACATACGTAAAAAATGAAGCTTACTGCGATACTTGTTAATTTCCATGACGATATAATTTTACATATTTAACTCGGTCTGACCCTATCAAAACATTAAGCACATGAATAGAAATGAACTGAAAGAATAACTGTAAATAATATTAAATTACTTAATTAATTAATGAAAGGATTGTACATAACATGGAGATGGTTTCGTTTCATTGTAAACGCCTTATTCTCCATTGATTTATGAAACCAGCGACATTGTAACGGATTCTGACGGCGACCGATGTTTTTAGAGTCTACGGCTGTACAGGCATCGTCGATGCGGTCAAACGTAACTCTAGCGGTGCACTCTGAGGTAATGACTACACTCTCTACGTTACCGATTGGGCGGAGACATTGAAGCAAAGTGTCTGCTGAGTAACCGGGATCGTTACGTAACTTGTGCCATCTGGTCAGAAAGGAAAGGGGATTCAAAAAACTGATTTTAAAAGTTTCTACATACTTAAAACGATTGTAGAAACTATGTTTTACTTGATTATATTACATATGCCAACACTATCTCAAAGGCCTTGAGATTAAAGAAAACAATATCCAATTACGAAAACATTCGTTGAATTGTATGATTAAATATGGTTGTCGTAGTTTTAATGTGACTCTTAGCTTAATACAAAAGTATAGATTTATTTTTGAGAACGATCTACATGGGATTTGTGCTTACAGTGACAACTTACAGGAAATCTAAGATCACAAGAAAACCAGACGGGTAAAGCCTCGATTCTTTAGTCTGTACGCAAGTTATAATAAACATGCACATAGCCAAAGGGTGGCGAGGTGGGCACAAGAAAATTGTTGATTATTTTTCAGATTTATAGCTCAAAAGAGGTAAGGAATACAAACAGAAAATTGGAATACAAACGTAGGGGGAAAGATCGCATCATTTGGCATCCAAGCACCCTGACAAAAGCAACATTTCTCAACAGGGCGGTGATCCTCTTATATTGATGTACCCCCCCCAAAAAAAATGGTTACTATGGTTATAAAGGGACGCATATTCTGCTACAATACACACGGTACATTTGTCAGGTCAGTCTGACTCCCTGATTTGTTTGTTTGTTTCGTAGACATGTTGATGCGGGTATGATGACATCATAAGCTAACTCACCGGACACAAATTGTCGATAGTGGTGCCTGCCTCCTTTCATTGGAGTGCATATCGTCCGTTACTAATTTGGTTAGTTTATCGACTTTCTTGATATTTCTGAGAGCTGTAGAGGCAGGTCGTGGTGGGGTCATGGTATCCCTGAATGGTACCGTTGCTGGTATCTCAGGACGGTGTTCCTCCTGGTGGTGAACCCAGTGCCTCTGGCAACATTCTGGTGCATTCTGTACACTCAGAGCTGCGGTCGGAAATTCTTAAAAACAAAAATATTGCATCCAAGTTATGTCTAAACTTTTTATGCATGAATGATTTTTCAAATATTTGGGCACCTGAAACTGGCTTCAACAGCTCCATGCCGCTACCTTTGACAGGAGAATATATTATAACACTTAGCGGGTTTTTTTATTTGCATGTTAAAACGATTTTCTGGTGACCAACAATGTAAAACTTACATTGAAATAAAAATTAATCTTGCTGATTAAGATATGTAACTCGAGATAACCTGTTCCGAGTGGCTAAAACTTCAGATACTACAGATAGTAGGGGGTCTGATTTTATCCGAGCAAATACCTTCTAAAGCTTTACCTGGGCTATTACAATCATCTTGCTGATGAATACTTGAAACCTGAAGCATTGTCAAAGTTCTCTGTACTTAGAAATTCATAAAAAGTATCCTCTGGATAATGATCGATAAATTAAATTTAAAAAAAAGAAGACATTTTCAGCGGAAGTGGCCTGATGACATCAGTCCAGTCTGCCGTTGCCAGGTGCATTTACAGCACAAAATTAGAAGAAAAAAAATCATCACATCTCCGCGATACAAAATGCTATGACTATGTTATTTTCGCCTAAGGTTTATGAAAAATTTCAGCAATTTTGATAAAGTAATCAACTTCAGCCACCAGGAAATCCTTTAAAGGATGTGTTGGCAAAATCGCGTTCACAGCTTTCAGCATCCTGTAATGAGACAATTTCCCCGATTCTTGAACGTGACCAAATTGATGAAGTAAACCGCGAAATCCGCACAAAACGTTCCTACAAAATGAATCTGTCCATCTTCTGCGTTGCCGCAAATTCCAGCATTTAACTGTTTTTCAACTATACGACAATATTTTTCTAGTAATATTTTTCTTTCAGCGGGCACCATCTAATTAACATCACTCTTGAAGTAACAAAATGCTAAAGGGTACATTTCATTTAAAAAAAAATGCCACTTCTAGTTTATAAGAAGGGCATTGCTTTAACAAAAGTGTGTGACGCAATATGAACTAACCTTGACTTGTTGAGCTAGTTGATGCCCTGTTGCCTTCATCTCTGCTCCTCTGCTGAGCCACCGAGAGAAGCGACGCGGAATTATCATGTAATCTCTTAAAGAGATTGCGCTCTACAGGCTGAGTGGGTTGTGCGCCCAAAGGTGGGAGTGGACTCTTTCGTACCAAAGGACTGAGCAATGTGGATCTCATGGCTGGACGTACCACTTGTAAGGCTGCCTCAACTCGTTCTTCCTCTTCCTTTGGGGCCGATGCCATTTTATAATTCTAGTAGAGGACTTGGTATATAGCAGTGAATGTTGTGCATATGCCACGTCGCATTGCTGCCTTGGAGTAGTGTCACGTAGTGAAGGTGAAATATCTTGTAACGGCAAATGTTTGTGATGTATTGTGATGTCATAAGAATGTATGCGTGCCAAAGACAGATGGTTCGCATCTTGGCACTGCGCGCTACGCTGGTTCAGAGCCGTATATTGGCTCTGCGCTGGTTGTGTATAGAGCGGCGAGCCGAATATTAAATTAACGCGTCGTCGTGACCAGAGCCATATATCTGTACATGTGTTTCTGGTCGTGATTTCAGATATGTGATGGCGCACTGGTGTTCTATATCTAATCGCTATTTGCTCTTTTGCACAAACAAACGTGGGTCAGTGATTTTTATAAATTGATTTCTTGTAGCGCGTAAACACATTTATAATGATGCCAACTTACGCGTATACGCGCGTGTACTCTTTTGACTTAACGTTGGTGAATATGCTTTGCTTTTTTTCTGAAATGGCAACCATTATTTGTTTGCGCAGACATAAAACTCCGGCACACTGAGATGTTAATGTGTGTTTCATGACAGGAAACTAGTATTAGAATTACAAGTTGTAAAAATGTAAGGGAATGGATAGCGAATCATACCGGAATATGCCAATCAATGATCAATTATGACGCACCTTATCTGTGGCGCATATATCTTGCTACCATAACCCAAAGTCAGCACGGTTTCAATTTCTATAAGTATATGTAGCACCTTTCGCTCTGTAATATATCTCTGGTAGTGACAGCTTTGAAATGCACGCGTCAATGTTATTTGCAAGCGATGCGAAAAATGCGCATGATTTTAACTTTTCATTGTTAAGCCCGGGTTACATCTGCGCGATTCAACACGCGATTCAACTCGCAACTAAAATCACGCGAATCAGAAAAGTCGCTTCTGAGAAGTTGCGCTGATTAGGACATTGCTCTATTGCAAATCAACCCAAATCGACGGCGCAACTTTTATTGCGCAACAAGTTGATACCCGTGTCTAACTACGCGATTCAACCTTCAATTGTATTGCGAGTTGAATCGCGTGTTGAATCGCGCAGATGTGACCCGGGCTTTAGCCTGTAACATAATTTCCTTGCTCGGGTTCGTTGCAACGAGTCAAAAAGAAGGGGAAAAAGGGTGTTTACAATTTTTGAAGTTACTCTTCCACATCCGTTTTATGAATCAGATTAGGCAGGCCTATATAACAATATGAGTACTGTAGTGAATGTCAGAGTTGTCAACAAGTCCCTAGCTGCAATTCTCAAGTCAAGTCTCAAGTCTTTACCAGCAAGTCTCAAGTCACCTTGAAAATTTTGAGCGAGTCTCAAGTCAAGTCTCAAGTCTTTGGAGGTCGAGTCTCGAGTCAAGTCTCAAGTCCCTATGAGCAAGTCTCAAGTCTTTGAAGTTTGAATACAATGATGCAGGCTACGAATAATGTAACAGTTTTCCAGGAATTATGTGGTATAAATTAAACAGCCGAATAGCAAAACCGGGGCACACGCCACGGAACAAATTACCTCAAAATTTGCTAGCCACTGTTTTATTGAAAAAGGCCAACTTTCAGCCAAACAGCAGCCCTGGATGGAATATTCAACCAAGCCAATGGTAGTTATGGTAACGCCTGTAGTCGTCGTTGGGCGCTCGTAATTCGAGCGTACACGAAACCATAATTATTTATTATCGATATCAACTTATGAAGTTATTTAATGATTAAAAAATTGTGAAATACAAACAAGTCTCTAGTAGAAAAACCGAGTCTTTTGAAGGCAAGTCTCAAGTCAAGTCCCAAGTCTCTGACAGCCGAGTCTCGAGTCGAGTCTCAAGTCCTAAAATTTGCGACTCGAGTCGGATTCGAGTCCGAGTCCCTGACTCGAGTCCCCAACTCTGGTGAATGTTCTTCCTTTGATTAGGGAAATATTAAATCTATTGCAGGCGTTGATATGTTCGGTCTTCTATATCCCTGCACGAATATTTTCCTGCTAAGGTTGTACCATAGCTTCCGTCTCGAGTAAAATTAACGGTATCCTTAGGGAGTATTCGAATAGTAACATTACCGAATATAATGACAAGTAACTTAAACTTTAACCTATTTGTCCTAATTAAAGCCTTTTTTATCTTTTAGGTTTTGAACCGTTTAGCTGATATTATCTTCATACATGCCGTCAAGTATTTAAGTATATGTTTGTATTATATCCTTGCATGTGACTCCAAGATTAATGTATGTCGTCCAGTTACAGAGTTGCTTACAATTGATAATACATAATCATGGACGTTAAATATGAATCTAAGATACTGACTTCAGTCAGCTTGCGACTTTGATAAGCCAATGAGGCTTTTTCGCGAGTTTCTGCTTGCAGGAGGATCTAAATTACATACATAAATACATGAGAAGATTTCAGCATTAATCCTCCCCCTCCTCCTCCCCGCTCATTATTGAATTTCCAGAACCTTTTTTCTTTAATGCACTAAACGCAATCATTTACATCAGAGTAACCATAACTTTGTATAAGGCCTAAAACAAAGTATTTTCGTTTATACTACTGTGCTATATGTTTGACCTGTTTATACTACTGTGCTATATGTTTGACCTGTTTATACTACTGTGCTATATGTTTGACCTGTTTATACTACTGTGCTATATGTTTGACCTGTTTATACTACTGTGCTATATTTTGACCTGTTTAGACTACTGTGCTATATGTTTGACCTGTGCATCCTCTTGAAGGTTAAATCAGAGAAGAGAAGAAAAAGTACTCACTCACGCAAAATCAAAGAAATTAGTGACAACCTGCACCTGAAGCCACGAGGTGATGGTTCCATCTTTCATTTGGTCGGTTCTGCAAGGCGCAACTCTCCCAATTGGTTACGTTAATTAATTACGCCCGAAGAGATACTGTTTCTCCATTTAGAATTATGGGCACACCCGGTTACATTAAAGTGACCAAGGCCCAGTAATTTCCAGACGTAGCCTATATAAACACTATGTAAGTGACCATGGGCCCTGAAGTCTTTTCCAGACGTATATAGACACCATGTACTTTTTTGGAAAAGTCGCCCAGGAAAGAACCTGGGGACGAAAACCAAACTACCAAACGACTGTACTATTTGCCTTCATCAATGGCTTCAGGTGAAATTAAGTAACACACTCGACTTTTTGACAAGCCTGAATGTACCACTATTATGCGTTCGTATTGTCAATTAAATTATAAACAAGACCGATTACGTAACTACCTGTGCACGCACAGCTTGCTCTATATTGCCTAACATTACGCTAGCATGACGTAATTCACCCTCACATTCATCTCCCGCCTGGCACTCCTGACTTTCTGCGCCTCCTTTAGGTTTTCAAAACCATGTTCAAGCGGCAGACGAAACCCTGTAATATCGGAGCAATGCTTTCCTCCCACCCATAAATCAACTGCAATAATGAATTTCACTTAAATGACCGAAAAGGAAAAATACGAATATGTAGACTTTGCCTAGTTTGTATGCTAGAGTTAAGTTGTGATGGGATATTTCAAAATCACAGACGGGCTTTGGTCATGTAGGAACTTTCGGATCTTCGCATACTCCGCAAGTATTGACTTCATGCTAATCCTCAGCTAGTCATATCATAAGGGAAATGGGAAGGGGAGGGGGTTTGTTGGTAGGGAGGACAGACGTCCGAAATTATGGTTGTTAGTCCGGCTGAATCGGTGCACTGTTTTCCGTCGGACGATTGTATGTTCGACATTTCTAATCAAAGGAATTATTTGAAGCAAAAGCATGCAATCTGCGTCCGATATTTGCGGAATCTTATAGCTACAAAATTTTAAAACTTTCTTGTACGTATTGTACTGGTTTCAGTACATCATTATACATAAACGCATATACACATACATTCATACATACATACATACATACATACATACATACATACATACATACATACATACATACATACATACATACATACGTATATACAATTTTAGTACTTTTAATATAATTTTGTGTGTGTGTAATTTTTGATTGCCTCCGTTTTACCTGTATTTACATCTTCATAAATGAGGCTGCTGGGTTTTCAATAGGGTGTGCAATATCGTTTATTTTGATGTCATGTCAGTGTCCATCCTAGTATTTGAAAATGGAGTCTTCATGGGTGATGGCACCTCTACGCTTCCGTACGATGTGAGACGATTCTCAACAAACACATTTACTACTACAAAAAACAACAACATATCCGAATCGGTCTTCTGTTACACAATATCTGTATTGATGGGCTCATACATAAGAAGTAGAGAGGTTATAATATGCACAAATTCTCACAAAATTATACCAGCAGAAATAATAACAAGCAGCTGCGTTCCCTTTCGTTTTTCTTGATCATAACGAAAACTAAAATTCATAATTTGTGCGATTAGAGCAAAATATTTGAAAATTGCATACATCTGAGAGGTACAACAACAAATAACAGTCCTTTGAAAAAAAACAGTGAAGGTAATATTATTTTGTTCATTCAATAACGATGATGAGAATCAAACAGTATTTGATGCATTCTTACAATATAGCAAAATAAATTTTTCCTCTCCATAAGATAACAAGCCAAAGAGCTCACCCTACTGATAAATTTATATTTCCATTTCACAGACCCCTAGTTAACTTTGCTCATGAGACCAACTGGACATTATTTTTTATGAAAAGGCAACAGATTCTACATTTAGGGTTTTCCTAAATCCCCTTCCCTTTCTCAACTGATTCAACAATGACCACATTGTTTTCCTTCCCCACCCCAATCTTTGTGAGTCCCCTTTGTCCACCCCTATTCCTCCTCAACGGTCACTTTGTGACCAATTCTGATATGTAATAATAACAAATGCTACGGTGAATAATTTATGGAATTTCAAGGATTAGTATGGACCAAGTTTAGTAACAATTGATAAAATCACAAACTAAATCAAAAGGCAGTACTGACTGAATCAGTTGAAGACTTAGCATTAATAATTTTTACAAAACTTATGTTTCTACCAATGTTTCTTTCATGTCCTCACAAGATAGTCATTCTTAATCATGGATTATTTACATAATCCATGATTAACGAATATAACATTTCCTTACTAAAATGAAGTACTTCTATTCCACTTTCCACCAATATTCAATGAGTATAGCCAAACTGTGATTTTCATATTTATAAACTCTATGGAATATTTCCTCTCACTATTGAAAGGTGCCTTTTTCTCTTGTAGGAAGTGCCACTAGTAAGTGGCATTGACAACTTTGCCCCAACAGTTATGTAGACCAGACCAGGTCCACATGCCATGTATGAGTAATTATTGTGCTAACAGTCTATGCTTTCTTGAGATTTGAAACCTCCAGTGCATCTTGAAAGCAACAACTGGGGGTTTATTCATCTACAAGAAATATAGGAACAAGTATGCTTGTAGCAAGTCTATACCTGTACTCATACTGTAACAGAGTTACCTGTACTTAACAAGAGCAAAATTATGTATTTGTACTCATGTTTAATAACATTATCGGCTCTTCTTAAATACAAGAAGGAAATGGGTACTTCTGTTTTATACCAAGGAGCCCTTCTCATTTTTGAGTGTTTCAGAAAACTGGAGAGAGGGGAAGGTGCCCCCAGATCCCACCAGGTCCACTGTCACCGATATTGGTTTGTTAAAACAGATCATAAAAATAATTCAGACAAAGTGTCACATTCTTAAAAATATGAAAAAATTCCAACTTTTGACTCCTGATTTAGTGTAAAAAAAAACACTATTGTTTTGGACTTGTGAGTATTTGCTTAGCGGAATAAGAAACTTTACAAAAACAACTGGCTGTTTTATGTTATCTGCGCGGACATATGATCTACGGTAGGCACCAAATTCTCCAAGGGTTCTAACATAACCTGCATATAAACTGATACTATAAAATATGAATTGCGTAGGTGTCTGATAATTAAATCTCATCAATAATGAGATAAATTTCCTTCAGTGATAACAAGATTAAAAAGAACAAAAAAAGACTAATAATACTTAATAAAACTAATTACTAAATAATTTAGGACTTAAATTTTATCAATTAATATAGTTGATCATACATTTTTCCCCTTTAATAATTCAATTGACCTTTAAATGTGGTCAATCGTCATGGTTACCACAGAGCAGCGAACTCCAAAGTGGTTGACCTGGTGAAGCAGACCACTGAATCATCGAGACAGACTAGCAGTTCAATATGATCAATATGAATATTCATGTATTCATATAGACACTGTGAAAAAAGATAAATTCTTCAAAATTGAGGACCTCTTTGGTGGTTCCTGTGTTAAATTTTTGAAGGTCTCAAAGTCAGCCTAGCCAAGTGTGATGGTGTAGCGAGGGTGTTACAGTCATAGGGTGACAGGTAAGTGAGGAGATGACATATATTGTCAGTACAACAACAGGACCAGACAGAGAGAGCAATGTTTCAAGTAAAATGTGACTTCAGGGGGTAAGTGTAAGACAAGTCTGGAGAGGGTGTGGGAAAGCTCCCCCACTGTATTTACCTGGTTATGTTAGTGATCCCCAATGAACTGTAAAGTTCTCAGCAGGTTTATGTAAATTTCAAGAAGACAGACTTTACGATGTTGAGTAATCAAAATAAAGAGTGGAAATGTCTGTACTCTCCGTCAGTAGCTAATTATTTTTCACCCTGACACCAGTAAAAAAAAAAGGCAAAATGATTCTTCTTGCAAGAAAAAGAATACATCTAGGAAAGAAAAAGCCTAGAAGAAGAACCAGACAAGAAAACTGTGTTTCATTTTCTACAAATAGTACAGAAGAAATAGGAAAGAGAAATGTAAATGTTCAGAAAAGGTTTGGAAAAAAAATTGTTAAGAAAATCAGAAGGAAATAAATTTAAAGAAATATACACACAAAGACAAAAAAAAATGAAATTCAACTTAGTACTGATAATAAACAGAATGGCAAAGATAATAGATTTGGAGCAGGAAGCACCTTCAAACATAAACCCATTTCACCTTCAAACTTTGGCCAAAGAAACAAATTATGGCTGTCACTTATCTCTCTCTCTCTTTCTCGCTTTTGTCTCAAGATAAAAATATGTACATAACATCAAAAAAGGTTTTGCCTTAATAACTTTCAAGCTTAAATAACTTCAAAAAAGTCAATTAAGTCATTAAAATTAATGACATCATTTTCACAATTTTTTTTACAAATACTTAAAGGGTCTCATATTAATGAATCCATATTTACCTTTTTTCTTTTCTTTTTAAAAAAAAATGCCAGCATTTCAACTTTCCTTTGTCACAAACTAATAGGACTATACGGTGGACCATATATTGATAACATTAATGTTAAAACATGGAAACAATCTTTCCAAAAAATCTTACAAGGTATGTTTCACATGTCCATCAAAAAACATTTGGATTATATTGTGAATGGAGTTTAAAAAATTTCATAGGACAAGTGTTCACACTGTTATCATAAGTCTCCACACCGTTGAAGAGGCACTTCTGTTTGTGTCCCTATCTTATCACATATCATCTTGAAACTAATTATTAATTATTAATTAATAATTTCTATTTCAATACAGTTCATACAGGATAATCTAGTTTCCAATCCATTTCAAAAATATGTCATATGGTCATGATATGTTAATGACAGTTTCTATTCTTCATTTGCATAACAGTGATTAATCTTGCATATTTACCTAATTAATTAAGAAAATTTAAGCGCTTTTACAGAGCTCTCAACTGGAGCAGAATATAATTGCACAGAAATAATGTACAGTAAGCAATAGTTCTTATGTCAATGAAATTTCAATTCATTCTCAATCTATCGCGGATAAGAATTGATGTCAAAGTGAAATTATTTACAGTTGTCCTTTTTTCGTTTTTTTCCCTTTACAATGAATCAACGCTTTTTCTTATCATCGAAACATTTACAGCAGGCACCAACCCAATCGGCGAGGAATGTTGCTGCCCCGACACTACCTTGCTCCTGGCAAAACCGGTCATGAATACAAATGAATGAATGAAATCGACGACAGCAAGGTTGAGGAATGGTAAGAAACGGTGGATGAGATCATCGGTAAAGCACCAAATAAAACAGAAATATTACTCAGTTGCTAATTAAGAATGAAAGTCATGTCTGCTTTCTTTCTCTATAATTAAGTTCCTCTTGGTTCAATGAAACGCTAACAGGTTCTCGTCTTTACCCAGAGAACAATGAATATGGTCTTTAAGAACCCAGTGAATTGTAAAAGCAGCGTCTAGACCGGTCCACCAAAGGTGAGGCCATGAGCTTTCATTCCGTACATGTGAATAAACGCATAATGCAAATCATCTAAGTTTACTGCTCATGAAAGTACGGTCTAAAATCAGTTATACCGACGGCAAATATTATGGAAACATGATGTAGAAACTGTGAGCCAGAGACAACAACTCGGTGTGCGCCAGGGACGATCTTGTTGACAATCAAATCTATATTACAGTATTCTGAAAGCACAGAAGTCATGTTGGTGTACTTTGGAATTTCCCTTGCTTAACTGCAGGTTTTTGTTGACACTTATAAGAACTAGAGACTATGACAGTAGCATTAAAATCACTGCAATTCTCTTGTGAAAGTTAGGAGACAACTATGTTTTGGTCAAACAATCCGTTTACCTTTTGCGTTCCCATACGTTTTGGAATTGTACGAGTTTTGTTATGTATGTATACCCATCTGGCATTTCCAGCTCATGACGGGGTCCGGAAAAACTCTCGTCTCAAGTGGCTTGTACTTACTAAATAACAGCCCGCATATGAGATATACACAGGCTACGTCATTAGCATCCATATGGCTCAAGGATTGAGCAATTCCTGACATCCTCGTTGTTGTAACTCTTTTAATACACATCTCTGTACACCGTTGATGTGTAGCATTGGTGTATAAATGCTGCTCTCCATGTCTAGGTTAATAAATTAACCTTTCAATCCCTTGACTCTATTTAATTCCTCTTACTATTTTTTGTTTGTTTTTGGTCTTCTTACAATGAGTATAATTCCTCCATTCGTTAGGTTGGTTACATCCTGGAGACTGCCCCGGTAAAACCTTTATGAGTCTCCACACAGCTTTCATAGTTTTTATAGTGGTTAAGGGTGTGATTACATGGTTTAATGATGCACCTCAATACTGGAATGACATCATCTGTACACACACAAAAAAGAAGGAAAATAACAGAATAATATGTTAAAATGAAAATGATATCTTTATAATTACCTAGTAGTCTACTATGTTTACATAACATGAACAGTTACATGAGACTGGCAGACTTACAGATCAAAAACAAACCAAAAACAAACCAACAAAAACAAACCAAACCAAGCAACAAAAACAAGCCAAGCTGGTAAAAAAAACCAAGCTTGTTAATCATCATGAACAGCTCCCAAGGTTTTTAGCAAATTACGTAACCGAATTATAACAAAATAAACTAAACCATCTTGCACTTTATAAAGGCCAGTAAAAACGAATCAAAATCGTTCATATTTTCATACCACAATAGCTGAATCTGTGATTGTATAGCAACAAGCAAAATTTTGCATCAGAAGTAAATGAATACTTGAAAGCCTAAGACCAAAAACAATATTTAACCATGGAAACACGCACACTCACTACACCTCAATTTAATACTGTGGCTGCATGGAGTTTCATAACAACTTGTGCCAGTCTGTAAGGCTTTTAATAAGTAGTTTGATAGATGACAATTTTCACACAGGTGGACTACCAACTTATCCTGATCAATATTTCTACTCATGCAAGGGGGGGTGTTAGGCTGCCCTGGGAGACAAGGGTCACATGACCTTATCACATCGAGAACTAGCATATCATCTCAATTCGCATGTCAGATCTTCTAAAAAGCCTTAACATAATATAAATCATAATAAACAGACTTTTAACAGATGTTATCACCTGCACCCTAACCAGTGCAGTGACAATTAAAGAGATGTGTAGATGAACAGATGTTATCACCATAGCAACCACCTACAAGTATTTTACATGACTGAACATCTGATGGAAAACATCCTAACATAAAAACGAAATAATGCAGCGGTTCGAGACAGGTTAATCCTGGCAGTTGCATATGTTGTATGTTAGCTGTCATAAGTGTGTGAAACATTAACAACACTGAACTTGTGAAACAAGCAAACAACCCCATAATGTAGAAAAAAAAAAAAACACTTTTAGCATGAGAAAATCTCTCTTGGACACAACAGACCAAGTCATACCTTCCGACTGACAACAAGAGACTTAGCTTAGGTCTTTTCTTTCCTCGACAATCTTTTTTGATGCAAGCGAAACATATCCTGTAAAGCATATTGCATCTAAACAGTTATAAAAAAACTGCTGGAAAATCATACTAAAGGGTAGATCACAATCTGAGCATAAGTGGCACAAACGAGACGAGTTTCCATTACAGAGCATTTATAAAACTGTGGCGACAATTTCATCAACCATGAGCATATTTTGCAATCAAAATGTGATTTGTTCTTAAAGAGCAAAGTTGAAGTGACAATAAGACCCCTCCTTGCCTCCATATGTCACAAAATTCAGCCGGTTTTGATTTTTTTTGTTTTCTCTTACCATCGGTTTATAAGTCGTAATCATCTATATCGCTGTCGCTGCCTTGCTCTCCTCCTCCTCCTCCTTTTCCTCCCAGCCTACATTTAGAGTATTGCTCCAGCAGATCCTCGTCATCGCTGGATGCGTACCTGTAATCATCCACCAGTTCGTCAAACATATCACGATCCGTCTCTATTAACAAACGACACAAAAACAAAATAAATTAATAAGAAGAAATAGTCACCAGAGACTTGGTCTCATTAAATATATCATAGTCTGTACCTGTTAAACAAAAGACACACATGACATTCAGAAACATATTGCAGATTGACATTCTCAACAGAATTAAATCAAACAGAGCAAGTACAACTCTATTGTAAAATGATGGCGCCTGAAATTGTTGCCTAGCAACAGAAAAGGTCACAATGGCTTTGAGAAAGTACAGAACACATATTCACTACATTTCATGAGAGTCTTGTCAGTTACTGATGGCAGTAAACCGTGCAGTGTAACGGTATATTGCAATCATGGTTCTCAAAAACCACTGTGAACATATAAGGTTCTACATCATACTCTAACAGATTGCACCATTCATTGTATTTTTATAGGTGCCGCCCTCTGAAAAAAAGTTAACTTTCTGTTGCTTACAAGTGATGTTTGTTTCTTGTCATTACAAAATGCAGACAGTAAAGAAATGTGATACATTGTTATCTTTTATCTAGACCTGAGATGTCCATCACTGCTATGTACACTGTGTTGTGGGTATTGACCGTAGCTTCATGTATTGACTGTACACTAGTGTCTAATTACCGATGGTAGCAAGCTGTGTGTGTATTTTCTGGGATCGATGGTGGTGTCTAACATATCTGTTACACCTCATTTGAGACTAGATCGGATTACTCGCATCAGACGTTTCTTTGTGCACGAGTCTTCTCTCTCTTTAACAATTTCTCCGAGATTTATGACCATAAATTTTTCTTCATTTCTTTACAATATTATGTGAAACTTTTCTGAAAGTCTGATCATTTATAGAGATCTGATGTAAAGCTGATAAAAACTTGTTCTCGATTCTTGACAGTTGTCTAACACCATCCACCTTTGCTTGGTTTCTTTCTTGCTGATGAGCAACGGAATGACCAAAATGATGAGGTTGCCCATTTAGTGATAGTTTTTACACAAAATGATACTGAACACATCCCACAGCCCCCCACCCCTTGCCCCCCCCCGCAACACATAGACAGCCACACACGTGTAACATCATTATAATGAATTGTAAATGTGCTGATAGCAAACCATACTTTTACTGTTGTTAAATACTCCATATCTATTCTCTCAACCTCTCTTCCAGGTGTTCAAACACTACAATAAAGTTAATCTTATACTTGCTTCTGTGTGATCTGTTCTCAGGTGTTTTTTCTTCTTCAAATAGCAACTGTTATATCTACTTCAACCTGTTTATTTCTTTAGCCTACGGTAGCCTACTTTTTTCACCCTCATTAAGTTCCAAATGTTACAATAGTAATTTAATCCACACTGCTCTCACACTCATAAAATGTCACATTTAAGATTATCCGTTTGAAGACTTTACGAGTCCATCTTTGAAACGTCATAAAATATAAACACTCTCAGGGCAAGTTTATTAAGAGTTTTTATAAGATTGTTTTTCATCAAGTCACTTTTCACGATATATAAGAATTACTAATTCTAACTTCGTATCTTCTCTTTCGAATCAAACTGATCAGAGGTCAGTTAAAAGGAAGGTGTCTCAAATTTCTTCTTAACACCACGCTGATTCTTCTGTGTCACTTTTTATATCTCAGTTTGAAGGGATTATACGGGTTTAACTTAAAAATTTACAAAATCATATTCCGTTTCCCAAACAGCTCACTACAAAATTAACTAGTGTGATATTTCCATGGTAATGCTATGAAGTGTTAAACCAATCACAGCACTGGTAATTAAACCTTACTGCCCATTCCAGTTAACGAGTGATTCAACTTCTGAGATGGGCTACCATATTTTATCCACTCATCTGAAGAAGGATGAAAATTGTTCATGTCCTATGTTGAGGGGTTCCGGTAACAGAATTCTTTGCTCCAAACTGCAGCAAGCAAACTCTCTTAAACAGTCTTTTTTTGTGTTGATTTTGATATTTAAGCACACTGCTCTCTCATACTAAACACTACTTTGTACTGATCAATCCAACTCATGTTAGATTGATTTGTCAAATTCACTCCATATAATGAAGTGAAAATTTGAAAATTTTTGCCAAATTTTTAATTTATGGATTATTTACATATTCTTTAATACTAATGTGAAATGTGTGTGAGTGACAAAAATGCTGCCAAAAAAAAAATCAAATCCATTAACTACTTGCTCAAAAATGTTTGCTTTGTGAAAAAAAATTCTTGACGCATGTTTTAATATGAACAATTTCAAACTTATTTTGAGTAATTACAGTGTAGATTTGATAAATTACCAACCATGTACAAACGTCTTTCTGCAGTCATTGGTTTGACAAATTTTTTTATTATGTTTATTTTTATCCCATTTTATACTAAAAACTATTTATGGACTTCATTAGTTTTTAAAGCTATTAAACTTTCATTTCAAATAGTGCAATATAAGTTCAACATATTAAAACCTCCACAAAGTTGTTTTAATCTGTGCTTAATATCCTACTATGATTGTCTCAGAGTGTCCCGACAACAAAATGTTCAGGACTGAATCAAATTCTTTAATTAAACCTACTCTTGAATCTTCATTTGGTTGAGAAATGAAAAACTATCGGAGATTCTCTTAGCTTGATCGAGTTAGGTTCTTACATTGAGTAATACTCAAATATGTTTGGGAAAACTGCCGACAAGAGTAAAGAAAAAGCTGCTTCAAGCTGCCTGGCTGATCTATAGAGGAAATGGAACGTTCATAAACAGCCGATAGTAAACAGAGGGGCTTTAGGCTGTGCCCTTGAGAGGAACAGAAACACAGACAGTATGATAAACTGCTCTGTACTTAAGTGATGATAAGATTGAGGGTTATCATAAATACCTCTAATATCAAGGCCACGAAAAATAAAGTTACAGTCTTCACTTTTTGGTATTGATCAGATGTTTTGTGAATCCTAGGCTACAACAGATGAATCAAATAGATTCAACAGTATTTCAATCATACAGATTGCAATAGTTTACAGGGGAAAGGGGATGTGGGGAGGGGGGTGGGGGCAATGGGATAATGTATCAATTACTATCAGTGTTCAGCAATAAAAAATAAGCAAACATATTTGTCGAATATGCCTTATGGTATTAACTTTTCCAATTTTTCACTCAGATCTAGGAATCAATGATCGTAGGACAGTTGTATGCAAGCTTGGCACACATACACAGAATGTATAGCAGTTTTGTATATGTCAGAATCTTACTTTTAAACAGAGTATTTGTGACAGCGAAAAAAAAGACACCTTAAACTGCTACTCAAATGTAACCACAAAATTTGTCCCAGACCTGTCATGACATTTTTTGAATACCCAGCTATAATATTGCCATTCTCATACCTACTCAACACACCTTCTACACCAACCTCTTACCTTAATCTTTTGTTTAATATCTTCATCACACTTACTATGTTCATCATCATCATCTGGGTAATCGTTTCTCCAATTACTTTCGTCATTCTCATCATCTTCATCATCGTTTGCGTGAGGCGGTTCATCCGCAAAGTACTCGTACACCAAATCATCCCCGTCCGACTTCATCCCAACACTGTGTTCACCAAAATCAAACTCCAGGCAGTCTGTGTAGTACAGGTCGTAAACGTATTCCGATTCTTGAACGACATCCTCGCCAAATACCACCTTCTCTCTCGTCATTGTCACAGAATTACAAGTTATATCTTCAGAACCAGATTTTGTAGATTTGGAAACTGTCGTCTGGAATAGAAAAAGAGAATACAAACAAAAGCAATGTTTAATTTCATGAACGGATTGATTTGTATCGTCTGTCAACAGCCTCATCGATATTTGCTTCTAGAAAGTAGATAAATCTAATCTCAAGTGAAAATAAACAGACTGAAATGAGCTTTATATTTTTGAGTTCTGTGGTTTTGGATAAATTTCATGCCTCAATAGTAGAAACAATTTGAGTAAATACAAGGGTTTTGCTGAAACGGTTTTTTATTTTTTCCCCAGATTTTCAAAGCATAAAAGGTTAGCATTGATGAGGAGAAGAAAAAATCAACTGGGATGGAAGCAAAAAATTGGTGCAAAAAACAATGACCGGGAAAAAACATTAGTTTATAAAAGGTGCATGATGGGTAAAGAGAGATGGATGGAACTGAAACAATACAGTACATTTCCCTTTGTTCTGTCTCTTTCATGTTTAGACACCACAGTCAATTTCCCAAAGGGTAGCTAACATGTTAGAATCTCAAGGAAAGAAACGATGTCTTACTTTCCAAAAGGTTGTATTTTCCTTTTTGCAGCAAGCAAATGTGAAATATTTATGAAGATGAACCAGCCCTAGACTAACAAAACTGAATCATTCTTGATAACTATTGATAACTTTTCTCAGAAATAATAGTCGTCGCCTTGTAAATCACAAATGTACCTTTGATTTTGTAGTTATCTTCGATTTATTCTCAGCTTCGTCTTGGACGATGTCGAGCAAAGCGAATATTCTCTCTGCTTCCTTCTCGGCCGACCCCGGTCTACGTACGCCGACGCCGCTCCCATTGGACACTGCGGGTTTTCGGGCCGTAGGTTGGTAAGTCTTGGAATCCTTGTCCAGTTCGTGTAATTTGAGACCCCTGGAACTGTCAGTTACCTTCAGTCTGCGATTCTTGCTGCTAGCTCTGTGACTCGCCCGAGCCTTTTCTCGGGCGCCCGTCCGGTTCGATTCGGTTTTGGATTTGACTGATTGGTGTGACTGTTTGGTGGGTTTCTTTGGCGTCAGGCCAATGGCAGCTCTCCGTAATGCACTCTGAATGTGAATGGATATCGGTTGGTTCTGAACGGGGAAAATTAAAAACAGAAGCGGATGAAAACTCTCTTTAAAACATATCAACGATGTCAGCATATACCATCACCATCAACAACATCAACTTGTTGAATGCTGCCTCAAAATTACTCACAACCTGCTGGCACCATGCTCATATCTTTCTAATGAAATATGTGGTACCTGAAAGCATCCATCCACAAATCTTTAAAGCTCATGGCCGAGGATCTTTTGTGAGGACTGACCTAGATCTACCAGACCGCCATTACTCAGAATCAATGCTCGTCGGAATGCATGGAAGCTAGCTTATACTTACAGACTTTACATTAACAAAAGTCTGTTAAAAATGATCTTCGCAAGCAAGCTCCAAAAGATGTACATATGTTTTCTGGCTTCTGGCAAAATGCCAGGACCGACCAGAAAGCAATTTTGCGAACCTTTTTTTTTGGCGGAGGGTGGATCTCGTTGCTGTAGTCAATGAACATTGTATCTGGATCCATTAAAAGAAAGTGCAAGTAAGTTGGAAAGGAAACAATCAGTCATTAAAGTTCACTCTGCGTGACACATATTTAAGTTTGTCTAGTTGAATGACATTGTCAATTTACCTTGTTAATGAGGAACACCCAATCGGATGGAGGGGGGGGGGGTGTAACCAGAAAGATCTCGGAGTTTTGATTGAGGGCTGGTTGTCTGATGAGTGAATGTTTAATACTTGAGTCATCATCAGAGTAATGCAAAGCTAAAATTCCGTGTCATACACAGATTCCAAAATTATAGAACACTAAAAACTGCTAGAAGTTTTTTCATAAGTACTTTCCCAGTATAGTGGCTTTCATCTACTCAATTATTCTCAGACATTGGAAATTGTAAGAGAATCTAGAAAAATAAATATCTTTGTGTGTGGATTGGCAGCATAATAGTTGTTGAAATTCCAACATGGGTGACCATTATCACACTTTCTAGCATATTCTAGGGTAAATACTGATGACCTGCATCAAAGTTCCAGATGTCTGCGCAACACAGTTCGTTCTTCGTAGTTCATTAGATGTTGAGGTCATCAAAGTTAACTTGGTCTTTAGCTCAAAAGTTCTTACCTTGGCCTGTGCAGCAGATCGATAGAAAGCCAAGATATACAGAGCATAGCCAGGTACACTACTCTGTTTAACCATACATCCTTCATATAACACACACTTGCAGGTAGGTATCCCACACAGTATAAATGCAATACCTTCAAATCCAACCAATCAATTCATTACTGTACAAAAACTAGGTTTCAGAGGCTGGGGGTTGACATAAGGGGGAGGGGGATTGAAGAAGAGGGAGGGGTACAGTTTGTCTTCTCCCTTCTCAAGCAGAGCCATAACATGTGTCATTTGGTAATTTTGTTGAATATTACTCCATCCCCCTACCCCCCCAAATTTTTTTTTTTTACTCTGTGGTTTATCTGTGTTTATTGATAAATGAACTACAAACTGTTCTTTTCAAATCCATCTGTTTTATAATTTGCATGTCCCATCATCTCTTTGATAGAGCTGTAAACAATCAAAATATGAATGTAATCCTGAGTTTTGATAAATCGATGACAGTATTAAGTCAATGCAATAACATGTACACAAGTATAGCCAAGGTGCAGTAGTGTTGCTACACACTGTATCTTCCAATGCATCTATGATAACTGTCCAGTTATCATGTCAACCTTGCATGAACAGGCTTCGAGAACTTACTAGAGCTAAAGTAATAACATAAGTGGAACAAATATGTAAAGGAGGAGTAAAGTATAGAAGTTCATATAGAACTCATGTAAGCATCTCAAATGTTAATCATATATGCTTAAACATACTGTATATATGCTAAAACATGTCAAATGTATGAAAAGATTGGGCAAGTAGTGGTGAGGCAAATAAAACATCGCTGCAGAAATTTCCAAAAAGGCAAGGAGTACAGGAAGTCATGTGCCCACAGGCGGAACTCGACTCGACTCATGTTCTGTATATGTTAATCAAATTCGCATTTGAGAGAGATCGCGCTACGGTCTGTAATACTGTATAAAAACTCCTATGATCGTCTGCATCATAATCATTTTCAAAGGTCTCAAAATTGAACAAGATGAGAAATAAGTTAAAAGATATAAATATCAACTGGATGTGTTCCCAAAGAGATTGATACTCGCAATGAGATACACTGTACATAAAATGCTTGTCACACCCTCCTGATAAAACATACGTTGGCATTTATTTCATTACATTACCCGGGGACGGAAAGCCACGAGACTGAAAGGACAATTAATGTGCACAGCAGACTAACAAAACTTAAAATGAAGCGAGAGAGAGAGAGAGAGGTGGAGAGAGAGAAAAAAATAGTCTCGCTACTGAACTTGTTTTTCAGCCTGGCTGCACGAGTTCCTGAGATCTGGGTCACATTATTGCAGGCTGTGTGACAGTTAGTCTACAATGCAGGATGAAACTCAATCCATCCATAATGAAAAAATGCATGTAACCAAAAACAAAAAACTCCACCCAAACCAGAGAAAACAGAAACAGACAGAAGCAATATGCGTAGCGAAATATTGTACACTACAGTATGCACTAAAGTTAATGATCTCAAGCCCAATTATACTTTACACAGACCTGTCATGCCAAGCCTTTGACTCATCAATATAACTGTAGTTGATAATTACTATTCATGTATTGTATAAATATATATATATATATATAATGTTATTTTAATACATACCTACTATATATATATATATATATATATATATACAGTAGGTATGTATTAAAATAACATTCAGCCTAGATACATTCAACATACTATGTTATGTGAATCTACATACATCTATTGATGGGTTTTTTTTTTAGGATTCTTGAAAAATTTCTGCAATGAATTTTTGAAGATGCTTTGAATGGAGGCACATGGACTATGGGATGCATTTTCGAGATGTTTTTTTCATGGCTAAGTTTATTAAGTTTGCGATGATGTCTTATGCATTTTACTAAATGCTTTTTTGAATAGGGATTTTATGATGATTTATTAGTTCGATGGGTTTTGCTTGAAATATATTTTTGATGAATATGGGATCTGCACTTTTCAATGAATTTTTGAAGATGGTTTTAGAGCTGGTTTATATGAGGTCTATATTTGAGATGGGTTTTCTTGAAGGTGGTTAAAGAGATGGGTTATAGAGATGGCCTGTGAGATGCATTTTGGCGATTGGTTTTGGATGGTTTTAGAGTTGGTATATATACTTGAAATGCATTCTTGAGATGAATTTGAGAAGTGTGTTTCTAAGACTTAAAATGCGATAATTTATGACATGGTAGATGTCTTTGTAAGATGGTTCATGAGACGTATTCTGCCATGGTTTATGAAAAGCAATTCAATGGCTATTTGAGATGCATTTTTGAGCTATTGAATTATTAAAGATGGACTTTGTGAGATGCCAATTTCCTGTTTTAGATATTAATTCGATCTCCACTTACCTGTCTCACCATCACCTTAACACTCTCATTCTTCTGTGCCTGAGTGAACTGGTAGAGCTAGAGTGCTTTGGTTGTGGGGAGACAGGTAAGTGAGGAGCAGAGTAAATATGTATTTTAAGATTGTTTATGAGATGTATTTCTGATGTTTAATTATTATAAAATGCTTTGTTTTATGAAATGCACTTTTGTGATGGTTCTTATTCCTCATGCTAGAAACTTCACAAACTTTATCCACTTGCTTCAAAATGCCAGTGCAAAAATTTCTACTGGCTAAGATAAAATTCCAACTAGCATTTTCCTTGAATTCCTGCAAAGACAACATTGATTTGAACTGGCTGGAATATATTACAAGTGCCTCTGTTTCTTATATTGGGAAACAGGGGAAACTCCACTGGCAAAATTCAGCCAGTAAGTAGCCTGAATTTCCAGTCCTAGACAAAGTTTAGGAGCTCTACATACATGCATTTGAGAGATAATTTTGTAGATTGCTTTGTGTGATGGTTGGATGATGCGGTATGCAAGATGTTATTTAAGATATCTGGTCTGCTGTGCAATCATTCAAAAACATGTATGCATCTATCAAACCAGGACATTCTAGGCACGGTAGAACGGGGGTGCTAAGGTTGTGGGGAGACAGGTAAGCGATGAGCGAAGATAATCTTGTCCGGCGATGATGGTGCATGCTCAATATTTCCACATTTCATTGGGTGCCTTCCACCCATTTGGACAAACTTTAGGTTAACACAGCATCAATTTCTTTCTGTAGAGAGCTACAGTATTAAGTTAACTAACATAAAACGTGCATACTCAGGTCAACGGAGATCAATGGTTCAAAGAGAATGTTGAATACATTCTAAACCGTATTTTAGGCTCATGCCCTTCAGCCTTGGTGGGGGTGTATGATTGTGCATTTATTACATTGTACCTGTATGAGTGATGAGAGCTCAGCCTCAGTGGTCAAAGGTCACATTATTACCAAATTTGGGACAAGCTCTGCAACTCTGCAAGGGTTGCCTGTTTGTTGTTTTCATTACTGGTTCTAACAAAGAAGTTGAACCCTCCTAAATAACATATCCTATTTGCAGTGGTACATGAGTATAAACTGCTTGCCTGTGAGGATAGCTTCAGCATATATGAGAAATACAACTCCAGTCTTGTTATTGTTGCCCTAAGTATTAAAGTACTACTACAAAAAACACTTTGACTACAATTCAAGTTTAACAATGTATTCAATGACTAACACATTCAACATTACTGAATGAGATATGTTTGACAAATTCTTCCTAAAAGCGACAGATTTCCCCCCTATCATGATCTTCACCTTGACCTAATCGAAAGGTTTGTTGATCTTTTTTTCTTCCATGATATGTTTATATTTTGATAACCACAGCCATGACGTTAATAAGCCAATGCACTATACATGGCATGGTGAGAATATTTTATATTTTACTCCTGCCTCTGAACAACATGCTTTATCTTTTGATCAACAATTAATTATAACACTGGGCAGAATAGCATAACGCTATCAATGTCAAAAGTTATCGACTGTGTCTCGGGAGAGAGTTGGTTCTTGGACGAACAGCCTATTTCTAACTGTCGACAGCTATTTTTGGAAAAGTGCCAAGAATTGTTTTCAGAATTTCACAAATATAGCTGTGTATTAATTGTAATTAAGATGTAGGACGTCCTTCTGATAAAGCACACAAACATGAATAATTGAATAATTGAATACCCAATTTAGAATACAAAACAACTATGTGATCCCAACCAAGTTGTTGTTTCTATAGTAATGAATTGGTCATTAACCACGAAATACAGGTACAGACAAAATCTATGTCGAATAAGTCATAATTTATGAGTTTTGTTTTCTGTTTGCAAACCCTAAAAAGGGCATGCCTCATGGATTGACGATTGCCAGTATTGGTCCCCAAATTGTGCTATATGCTAAAAACTGCTAGAAGTTTGTCCATAAAATATACTTTGCCGATTGGTTCTGCATCTTCAAATTACTTCCACACACTACATGGTTCAAAATTAGACAATTATATCATGTTTCACTGAGGACTTCCATACACTGCAGAGTTTCAAATAAGATATAATTAAATCATGTTTCAGGTTGGGAAAATACTCCAAGGGTGGTAGCAAAATGGTTGTTGAAATTGAAGCATGGGTGACCATTATTTGACTTTTCTAGCATATTTGAGACCAATACTTACAAGAAGGCTGACAACATCTAAAAGTTACAGATTATGTTTTTAGGATATCTTTTGCTCTGTTAATAGCTTAAGTATGCTACTAGGGCACTAGCTGGTGAATAAAAGTCAACATCAAATATCAGCCCTTTACTTGTGGTTGTAAGTAACACAAATACATGCAAACTGAAGCAGTTATACTCCAAAGTTCCTTGAATGGTTTGGGTATTACTTTACACACTGTGACACTGACCTGTCTTCAATCAATATATATACTATCCAATCTACCTTCGCGCTGCCGGCGATTCACTTCTGGGTCAATGGCCGCCTGCCTTCCTTTTCTGAATCGACCAGTCTGGAGACCTACGTACATCTACAGTACAGGTTATAGACAAGATGTCATACCACCCCACTTCTAAAGGATCTTCACCGGCTTCAATCCTATTGATTTTCGAGTAAAGTTCAAAATACCCCTACTTTCATTTCGTGCTCATGATTTACAACAGCCTGTGTATCTCGCTAACCTTCTTTCATCTTACCTCCCTGTACGCACACTTTACGTTGGAAAAGCAAATCATACCTCTGTGTACCTAAACCTTAAAAACCTTAAAACTTACGGATTCAGAAGATTTACTTACTCTGCCTCAAGTCTTTGGAATCAGTTACCAGACCATCTTCAAAATTGTTCTAACATAACCACTTTTAAGAGTTTTTTACTGAAGACTCATTTTTTTCTGTAGTGCATTTCAGTGTTGATGCTTTCCACTTTGTGAAGCGCCATGGGCAATTACTCCTTTCCTGGAGTGGCACTATATAAATCTACATTATTATTATTATTATTATAGACTTTTATTGTCAACCGAGTCAATTAACTATGAAAAATACTGAGTATATATGTTAAACATAGTGATCGAAAACTTGAACTATAAAATACTTGTATTTTGATGCACTTACTTTAAAAAAATGGGTAACGCTGTGAAATTGAAAAGCCTAAAAATGAATCCCATTGACGACACCAGTAATGTGAGTAATGTGAGTAATGTGAGTAGTGAGTGACACAAAATGAAATCCTATTCGTGACCAAAAACAAATTTATTTCACATATGTGGTCGTGAGACTATTGTCATGTTTTTCACACGATGTACACATTCATACCATGTACGTTTATAATAAAAATGCTGACAACTGATCTCTCACAAAGATGACAATTGCTAACCCTCTTTTTCCGCCAACTGGCAGTGACGGCCTCATCAGAAAGACGAGAGATAGAGATAGAGAGAGCTACCGTGGAGTGATGTGACCAGCGTAATGTGACATCAATTTTGAATTGATTTTAGGGAGTAAATTTAACTAGACCATGACGATAACAGAATGGGATTATGGAATGACAGATTTAGGTGTTTGAAAAAATAAACCAGGGAGACCTCACAATGCCTTACAACAACAATTACAACTGCATGAGAGATGAATCAAACAGGGGTTCTGTAAACTTGAGGGCTCCTCTGGAAAGCAGTGCTTCTGCACTGAGCAGGACTATCCTCATAAAAGATGACAATAATAAAATAAATAAATAAAAAAACTCCTGTTCTGCTGTATGATATTCAGAAGCAAACTCACACGAAGCATCGTTTAATCAATTTATTAGCAAACTACCATATTATCAAACGGTCACTCCAAAACTTGACTGCTTTGAGGTAAAGATGACATGTTTGCAAAAGGAAAACAGCTGATGAGAGAGCAGAGAAGGTAATAAAGACAATATTTTACATTGGACACCATCTCTCTTTGGCCTCTTACCTCTCCTCTCATTTTATACCCCTCCCAGGGAATAATTTATCCAGTATCTCATCACAAAATACTATGCAAAAGGGCCAACTTTATATTCAAATGCAAAGATGTATATAGCAGGTATTGTACACAGATGCACCACAGTATTTTAAATCAGTCTTTAAAACTGCTATCCCAAACTTTGAACATCCAAATTCTCCCCCCCCCCCCTTCCCACACAACCCTTCCTCCACCTTCTCATTCACATCCTTAGAAACTGTCACTCCTGTAGACTATATACTGTATGGGTAAAGACCAATCACATCTCTTCATTGACAAGACAGGCCATGCTATATCTTGACAATAAGGATAAATGACTTCTCACATCAAATCAGTAATTTGCTTAATACTGTATATATCTAGACTTTAACCCAAGCACACCATGTTTCTCTAGATTTTCCACATGAATCCACTCTTTTTATCTGAAGTCTCAATCATAGATGAAGGAAGACTAGAAGATATATATATAGTGGCTCAGTTCATGTGTGTTACAATGTGTGTGTGTAATGCACTTAAATATATTACAGAACCCTATTCATCACACGAGGATGAATGCTACTTAAGGAATACGTTGTCTGAGAAGAGCTGCTACGTACGATCAGAGAATAGAAGGCCTTTTTCCCTGCATGCTTGCAAGTGTATAATTTAGGTTTTCAATTTGCATAAACCCATTAATAGGCCAAATAGGTTCCCACTAAGTGTCATGCTCCAGGAAAGTGTGCATGGTGTTGCTATGCATGCTTTGCTCCCCCCCATGGCAACCGTGTACAAAAACGACTTGCACAGTGCTCACTGTTAAAGATGAGATCTGAACCTGTTCATTGGATGTCTCTCAAAGTGTAAATAAAATAAATTCATGGCCAATTTAAAATTCAAATGAAGGTAACGTTTCAGAAAAATAAAAATGTCACATTTTAGGGAAAGAGCTTGATTTATATGCATAGAGTGATAAAAATATTAAGTATGAAATTTATGGTCTTTCATTCGTCCTTTTACCTGTAATTCCTGTTTTCACATTCCCTGTTAACTTTCAGTAATAATTGATCAAATGAATCACTAAATTTATCATCCTTTATATCGTTGTATTACAATTCACAGCTGGCAGGCTACCTAGGGAAATCATTTTGAGAACAAACTGGTCCATGTTTTTTGAGACTTTCTTCAGTTATAATTGCTTTTGGGAACACTGAACAGTATTGATTATTAAAGAGTGTTCATCGAGGCATATGCTCCCCGATGTAGAGAAGAGGGGAAGGTTTCATTTTGAAGATGAAATATTTTATGTTAATCATGGACAAGTTTACAGAGAATGAACAATTGTCAGGTAGCTGAAGACATAAAGACTGTCCATTGCACAAGTCCATTGTAGCTATTTACCATGTCTGTCACGATACATTTAGCTCCAAGGAAATACAAGATCATGTATATATATTGATACAGTTGATTTTGTTATATATTAAGGTTATATTAAGATTTCTAAGTGCTCAATACCCTCTGCTTCTTTGAACAAAATACACAGAAGTGGTACAGCTGGTAACTGCTGCACTGTGGCCTAGCTAGCCTAGTATAAAATTTATGAGCGTAACATAGCTAGCATATCATTTACCCTACACCTAATAGGTGTTTATAACTTCAAACTTTTGCATATTAACGAATGAACGATACACTGGAACCTAGCATTCAACCTACAGAGATATAGGGGTGAGTTTGGTTTTCACATCGTGCTACCACTGACCTGTACTCCCAGGTCGATACCTCATTACATCTTCTTTCCAAATCTACAAAGGCGCACCTGCATTTTTTTGCGTCTGTGTGAAAGCGTTACTGTCACTAATGACTGGTACAGTTATTATATCTTCGGTCTTACATGACCAACTAACCGCAATGCACCTGTCTGGATTGATACAGAGTTAATAATTCATATATATCTATGTACAGTGTCTATAGACTATATTTCCTTACAGAACTACTTGGAGGTTAATCTAGGTGATATTCGATCCGGACTTAACATGCAAGTTTTAATAACGTGAAAAAACCAGCTGTTCAAAGGTAAATAATATGGCAGCTAGACCCGACATTATTCATCATTCACGGGACGTATGTTTGTTTTGCTTACAGTGCAAACAGTAATTAAAGACTAGGCATATCTTAAACAAGAAGCTATGATGGGTAGACCAAAACGTTATCATTCATGGAATGTAATATTTATTATGTTTTATTTTGACTAAAATTACAACTATGATTTAAGGTATCATAATTATCTGCCTCAATCCAGCTGTGACAGGGACTAGAAGACTACCAAACCAACTGACAGGAATAACATCATTATCAAAGCAACCGACTCAGACAGACACAACGGGCACGAGAAAAACTGTTTTTACCCTAAAAAATCTAACCGATAATCACTGGAAATGACCATTACAGATGATATGACCATTATAATATAGCAAAAAAGATGCTAGCTAATCTAGCATATAAATATTCTCTCCCAGCAAGTCTGGCCTGTCTAGATGTGACCATTACAGATGATATGACCATTATTATATAGGACAAAGCTGCTAGTTAATCTAGCATATAAATATTATCTCCTAGTAAGTTTGGCCTGTCTATGTGTGACCATTACAGATGATATGACCATTTTAATATAGGACAAAGCTGCTAGCTAATCTAGCATATAAATATTCTCTCCTAGCAAGTCTGGCCTGTCTAGGTGTGACCATTACAGATGATATGACCATTTTAATATAGGACAATGCTGCTAGCTAATCAAGCATATAAATATTCTCTCCTAGCAAGTCTGGCCGCGGAAGTATCATACCCTGCTGTTTCTATGCCAGCGTCTCTATATAGCTATTAGCTACTGTATCAGCTGAAGTTGATAAAATCTCTCCTCCAATAAGCCAATATCTTCAGCAAGTCTGTTCATGTGTAGGTTTAATCAAGCAGAAAAAGTAAGGTAACATTATCCTATCCCTGGGGAACAGATGGAGTTACACATTTTGTCTCATATATCATGCCTACAGATGGTAATGTTAGTCTCTATTTCAATGGTACATGTCACATATGATGATGCATATACTTAGAGCCTTCAAAAGGATCCGGATAGGACTTTCTCAGAGATAATATTTCTTCTCTTTTCTACTACTGATTGTGTGTGCTCTCACACACTGTTGGTGGTAGAATGAGAAGGAGGGCGGTAGACTGGAATGAGTTGGTCGCTGGGAGAGTATACTGAGCTTAAAATGTTACAGGTGCTCTAGACTCTGTAGAGCGAGTGTGCATTTTTCAAGAGGAGACAGGTGAGTGAGGAGTGTAATAAATTCATAAATTTGAGATTATACATCGGCAGCTGTGATCAACGTCTATGCATGTTCTAAACCCTATTTTCACTCTAAAATAGTGTCAATCTAGCTGAGTTTGGCATGTTGTTCTTAGTAAAATGGCATACAACACAATGGAGAGGGAGCCAAAAGAGCTGTGTGCACCCCCCCCCCCCACATCCATCACCAGTCAGGTAAAATGTTCAGTCAGGGGAGTTTTTCATCTGTCCGGTAGGAATTCCACCAAGCCTAGAGCACCTTCCATTAACGTTCATGTCCCAACTAAATCGATGGGAAGATAAGGAAAATGCCTCCCCCTACCCCCCCCCCCCCTCCTCCTCATTCAAACACCTTTGGAATCCTGTGCAAGTTAATTTCATCATACACTTCCATGATAATGAGTTGAAATAATTTCTTTATGGAAATTCATGTTTATCATAATGACGTGTAGTAACTTCCTGGTGGTAGAAACAGAAGGAGGAATTAGTGGGCGTGGCCCAGGGAGCGAGGGCGCAGTGCTAAAAGGTTTCCAAATGTGTAGTTATGTAGATAGGAAAGTGCAATTGTGGGAGACAGGCAAGAGAGGAGCGAAGTAAATCTGACAATTTTAGACGGCAAAGATCAATCATCCTTGATGGGTTGGTCGGGTTTCAATCTGAATATCGATCAGCCTCATGTTTATCCAAGACCATTCGATCATTGACTAAATTAATAACTAAAATGGATCATTAATTTAAACCCATAATCTTTTTCGTTCTATTTGAAATTCTGAAAATGGATTTATGTTCAGTATACAAACTGTTGTCCCTATACTGTATGATCAAACCCTGCTGATATTTTATACAATTAATAGTTAACATTACAGTATAACTAAATTACAAACAAACAGTACAGTAGAGTTGACTGGTGGCGATCAGTCACCGAAAGAGATCAGTGTCAAAGGGTTGCCACGTCACTCTCTCTATCCAGGGTAGAGCAAGAGTGCAAATGTTATGAGGAAACAGGTAAGTGAGGAAACAAGGTAAATACAATACAACTGTTACTGTTTGTATAGGCACATGAAACTGATTTCATCAACACATTTTCTTTCATTTTATGAATTTCCAAAAATGTTTACATAGTGTGGGGGGTGGGAGAGAGGTAAGAAAGGAGCATTGAAGTCAGTTGATATGTTCATGCTATAGATCGGTTTGTGTGCATACTGAAACAAACTGTACATGTTTTTATCTTTGACCTAATTTTCTGTCGTCGCATGGAAAATGAGAAGACGTAAGTGCATATATCTTTTGCCCAACTCTGATCAGATATCAAGCCCATGAATAGCATTTTCAAGGTTGATCATCTTCAAGCCTTTATACTAGACTTTAACATTAAACGGTACCTGCAGTCTCTCTGGCACTCTCTCTATTAACGCACACAGTATCCTTTACATTGACTAAGCAAAAGATTGATTGCCTATAGCTCCCTGAATTGATTATGCAAAGTCCTACTCAATCTTGTTAGAGTTTTACAAAAATCCAGAATTTAGTTTTTAAACCACAATATATGAGAGGGTTTCTGGCATTGCACACATACAGTATCAGCAGCAGTTCAGGATGAGTCTGTCCTTCAATACCCCATACCCTCCAATGTCAATAATTTCAGCCTCAATTAGGATCAGTTTCATGCTGGGATTGAATCAACTCTCTCTGTAGGAATAATTTGCTCAATTCATAAAAGTTTTCTTGGGTTTCTTGAAAAAGATATATATCTGTATCAGTTCCCCTGAGGCAGAACGGTTTGCTGTGACAAGCAGCGATGGGCAGGAAGGCTGATGTTGACCTAAGATGCTTGACATCAAGGTAAGAGCTGCTGAGAGATGTCAGATGCAAGATGAATATTTTTATGGTCTGCAGGTAAACAGATGCTCCCTCAGTCAATATTCACAACAATAGGAATGAGGACCATCAGTTTGACATATATGTGTATGTGATATTAACCAGGTAGTCTCCAAAGATACTGGAGGAGCTAACCTGGTCACACAACAGATACAGACAATAGAAAAAGAACTTAAGAAATATGAGAATACATGTAATGTCCAAACGGACACGATACGTAAAGGCTTGAGATCTTGATGGAAAATATAGATAAGGAATTCTTTTTTAAAAGAAAAGTCCAAACTATTTCAATAATATTGCTAAAAAAAAAAAAAAAAATATTACAATACAACATGCAAAATCTAGAAGTTGACTGGTATCCTGCGTTTGGAAAAATAAGATTTGAAAACGGTGAAGTTTTTTACTCGGTCGTACATGTTTATGACGTGAAAGTCTCACTTAGCCTACGTCATGTTAAATAGCCTTAGACTGTGTGCGCAAAATTACGTCGGATCCATAACACTGCGAATTGTATCTCACAAGGTTCGCTACTCAATCTAGTGTTTAAACGAAATCCACACCACGGAACTAACAGATCTTAGATTCACGACGGATGAAAATAAGGACAAAACTAGTTGTTGTTGGTCTTTGGAATGGTAGAATGAGGAGGTAGAAGTGACTGTTGACCTGGAATTGGGTCAACAGGGGTCAACAGGAGGCGCAGTGATGTCACTCAGAATTCAATACGTTAAGGTAGATTGTATTGCATACGTTGAAGAGAAGATCTAGATCTGGAACTAAATGGTTCTTGCTCAGTCAAACTTTACAATCTGAACCATACTGAAGACGACCGGTTTGACATTAATTTGAAATATTAGTACCATGATTCCAAGAGTGCTACAGTAAAGGGTCAAACCCTTTAGGTCACCCAAACTCTCTTAACGTCTACTGTACAGTACTTTCACAAGGAATACACTCATTCTCCGACACTTTTGACCAAATATATGCGTTAAATGAACGACGAAAAAACTGACTGGGGTATTAAAACAAACTTGAAATGATCCAAGGATTTTTGGACAAAAACAGAATTTAATCGCATTGAAGCATGACAAGGGACATACGTACAGACATATACTGGTTATTATGTTATTATTTCCATGAGCACTATATATATACTGTAAAAACATTCCCAAAGGATATTTATAAGGAAGCCAACAAAATCGATTTGATCTGCTCACTTTAATCAATGTTTATATGACAGAGACCTACTGTATATAGATCTGACATCGCAGTTTGGTATTGTTGGCACTTCAAACCAGGGACTTTGCGACTACAACAAACATCAGGCCTGTCATATTCAGACTTTGCACATGACATACAGTCTAAGATGACTTTCATTTTGTTAAATTACTTTAGCCATCACTACCAGTACAATTATCACTGTTTAACCTGTGGAGTGGCAACGAGCATGAATACAATCGACAAACTAGACTATGAATTCACACGCAGGCTGTTCAAAAAGCACAACATTAGCATCGGAGGATCTATAAATGTATTACTTGGAGAGAACCCAAAATAGGTTATGAATTATTAAAGACACTAATGCAACCAAACATGTGTTATTAAAGTATATACCAGAGCAGCATTTTCTGGTGAAATTTAAAAATGTTTTTAATTTCATATTCCTATTACAATTCATCTCTCAAAAGGGACTAAGCCAGTGAAGTAAGCAGACACACTTACTTGATCCAATTTCATTGAAAGAAAAATGCCTCTATTTGTTCAACTTGAGTCATTACGACAACATTTGTGACAAAGGTTTGCTGTCAAAGCTATGGAATATCATGGAAATAATGGTTAAAAATGTGTTGCCCCTCCTCTGACCCCCACTTCTCTTCCTTCCCAATTTACCATTCTGAAAGTTTGGGTCAGATACGATGCAGGGATAAAATGGATAAGTGATAGGAGAAAAATCTCAGGGACTTAATTCTGTCCTTTGAGAAAAACTTCACAAACCTGAAGTTATTTGCAGGGTTCCAGGAGATGTACAGAAACCTCAGCAAGAATCATAAATTGTAAGCAATCGGAATGGCAGACTTTAGAAGGAAAAGGAAATTAACTCATAGGGGTATAGTACAAAATGTTACCAATTGTTGTAAAGCTATGTAGATTGGAGTGCTTTTGTAGGGATGAGACAGGTTAGGGATAGAGTAACTGTTATTTCTCTCCATCAAGTATGTTTGAAATAACGCTACTATATTCTATTTGCAAACTAGGCTGATCTGAGTGTGATTCATACACTCTTTGAAAGAAGACGGGTAAAACATGGATAGAGTAAATATATACATGAACGTCAAAAGAGATGCTAAAAAATAATAAGCAAGACTGTTATATTCAAAATTAAACATTTACACTGTAATCAATTCTAGAAGCTTAAAGTAGCACACTGTTTCATAGCAGATGTACCCACCCTAGCCTATATTGTATACTAACTGAGCTGCAAGTAGATTAACTACTATAAATCCTTAGCTTAACTAATGTAGTTAATATGCAGGGGTAAATTTTTGTATTGAGTTTCTTAGGGAGCACTGCACTATCATAACATTCTAATGATGAGACACTAAAATAAGGTTATGCAAAAGCAACGTGCAGTGTTTTCGATCTGATTGTACCGTTGTAAGAAAATAAAGCATCTTGCACATGTATGTATAAGTACATATAACCATTGTCACATAAGTACATATAACCATTGTCACTATCTTTATTCAGCTTTCTTATCCATGAATGCGGCTTTTGGCAGAGATTATGAAAATCAATTCTGCCTGAAACCTAGGCAACCTTTAATGGGTTTTTGATAGATTCAACAAGAACATTGCACTACTTTGACCTGTTTTTTTCGATGGATCCAATATTTGCAGATCTATTCGTGTTCACATTTAATATATTAAACTATTCTGCGACTGCAATTTGAGACGATCTTTGGGAGGAAGACCAATTTTCTTCAAAATTGATAAAATAGACAAAAACGGCACTTCAGTATGCTACATTACCCTGTACTTGGGTTACAATGATTTTCACTTCAATGACACATTTTATTCAGCTTTAAAATCCAACAATCCACTTTTCAAAGGGGAAAAAAAAAAAAAATTGGCTCATGATACTAGGTCAACTTTAATGGATTTCTGACAAGATCAAGAATGTTGTAATATTCTGACATGTCTGTTTTCATCCATTAGTTGTTTTATTTAACAATGCACAAAGTAATGTTACTTTAATTAGAAACAGCAATGTGGGAGATACTGACTGGATGAAAACTTTTGAGTATGTCAGAAAATAAATGAAGGTAAAAAGAGGACAGAATTACTGTAAATAGGGCAGTGCTAATAGGCTTACAGTCGTGTAATTTAGGTGGTGTTGGAGACCGATTAAGAGAGGAGGGAAGTATATAAAACCATGTCCAACAAACAATAGTGTTGGCTGTATTACGATAGCTACTGTAGCTACCCATGCTGACTTTCAACAATTATTACATCTTAATTATTTCAGTTTGATGGCCCTTAACTTCATTGAGACAAAATGAAAAACAGCCCAGACTGAATTTGCAAGATGCCCTTTACAGACATGATGTGACACTATTTTTCTCAATCCGATATTGTTGCTTTTCCATTCGATAGCTATTTGTCTCTAATGAATATTCAATAGGGTCTGATGTAACAATCCGACTGTCGATAACCCTTACCCTTTTACGAATAAATCGAGCGCGAAATACCATCTGGGAGAAAGCAGGAAAAGATGACACTTAATCGATACTCCATTTCCGTGATATCAGCCTCCACCAAAGAAACGGAAACTGATCATCTCTCGGAGCAAGCAACATCAGTTTTATTAGGAAACATTAATGTGGAGGAGCTGTAGTTTGAATATGAATTATTTCATATCTGTTAACAGCACAACTACCCTGCACATTCTATTATGTCTGTAAACAGCACATCTACCCTACACATTCTATTCAAATATGACACTATTCATAAGAACTCAATATTAAAGATGTCCATCCAGTGGCGTTGCCAAGGGGTGGCACGTGCCCTCCCCCAAATAAGTGTGCCCCCCAGGTGCCACCCCCCACCCAGATGCGCTATATAGTGTTAAAAAAGTACCCAGTCAAAACCTTTATCTGCCTCAATTAAAAACATAAATATTGGAAAGACTTAGCCTGAAAAGTCTTGAACATAAAGTTACTTCAAGCTGAACCAGATTGCATCTAAGGACCCTTAAGTAATCAAGAACACCTTCTCCCCTTAGACCCCTACCCCAGGATGGCATTCATAAATAAACATTGTGCCCCCTAATTAAGTACTGTGCCCCCCTCCCTGTGCTCCCCAAGATTGAAATGTCTGGCAACGCCACTGCATCCATCAGTCAAGACAGTTGGAACAATGTGGATGTCAAAGGTCATGTTAAGGTAGGTTGGTATACACAAAGTCAACATGTATTTCACAAGTTGCACATCGATGAAATTCTGCATTAAGAGGATATTGACAACTACAGGTAAGCAAAAAATTCAAACCATATCACACTTGAAGGATATTAAATCAAGAAACGATCTTAATAAATGGAAAGGAAGGCTTTTGAGGACATCTGTCATGAAGACATCGCAAACCAATTCCTCCTAAAATATGATCCGCTTCTTCCTGGAGTAAGGAAGAGTTTATCTCAAATTTAAAGCTTACATTCAAACAACCATAACAATTAAGATCATGAAATGGAGTTTTCAACTAAAATAATCAGTTAAAACTATTTGTTGTCACATTGTCTGATGCAAACATATCCCTTGAAAATGAAAATCCTCGATAACCGAAAAAAGTCAAATATCTGCGTATGGTTGCCTGAGCAGTTTCGTGACATCTGTAGACAATTCTCAGAAAATCTTGGACATGGTCTGTCACCGTGTGTCAGACTATAACTCTAACTCTCCTCCCGAGATGAGAGACTCAAACGAAATCAACACGCCACTCTCTACTACCTAGGTCAACAAGCTACAGATTTTTATGAACATGCAATCCAAAATCCTTGCAAATCTACATATCTATTCAAATTCATGGCCTGTGCACTTACAACAGATCCGAATCTGTGAAAATTATCATACCTGGGGAGGCCTAAAATGAAAGTAAACGAGTTAACAAAAGCCGTACCGTGACACAATGATTGAGTGTAATATCCTATGCCAAGACACACATCAGAGACAGAAAGTACAATAGAGGAAAGAGACTGGGAGATGAGAACATCGTCGTCGGAAAGATGAATAAAGGATGGATGCATGAAGAATTACTACAACGTCTCCACAATCCCCACAAGATGAAAAATTTAGGCTACAGATGTTAAAGGCATTGAAGACTCGCCCCAAACCTTGTGCATTACTCTAAAAAAATTAACTTTCCGTTGCATGCAAATGACGTTTTCTTCTTGTCGCTACAAAATGCAGACAGTAATGAAACGTGATACCTTGTTATCTTTTATCTAGACCTGAGATGTCCATTGCTGCTATGTAGACTGTGTTGTGGGTATTGACCGTAGCTGTATGTATCGCCTGTACTGTACACTAGTGTCTAATTACCGACGGTAGCAAGCTGAGTGTGTATTTTCTGGGATCGATGGTGGTGTCTGACACTTCTGTTACACCTCATTCAAAACTAGGTCAGATTACCGGCATGAGACGTTTCTTTGTGCGCGAGTCTTCACACCCTTTAAATAGGGATCTAGAGAACTCAGTCATTGACAATCATTGCTGATGTTGCGAGGAGACAGGTAAGCAAGGAACCATATGGATATAAAGTTCCGTAGATTTACAGGAAAACAATGTGGATGAACAACTTGCAGTACTTAGCAATATCCCAACAATATGTATCTCTTATCAGAGCTTGAATTGTTGCTAAATCTATAATACATAAATAGAATACAAAATAAAATAGAATGAAAAATGACAAAATAGTTTACCACTATTGATTTTCACATACATAAAGCATATCACAAAATACAGGACAGTTTTGCCATTGAACACTAATAGTCATACCTTTATAGGCAAAAATTTTATAGGGAAAATTATATTGTTGAAAAAAAATTCTCCAAAGAGCCAAACAAGCCAAATGGTAGTACTGTACATCTCTGGGTAATACCCATCTTTGGGTAATATACATGTCTGGGTAAAACCTACAAAGAAGGTAGTATTCTAGCTGTCTAAAACACCTACCCAGGACGTTACCATTACTATCAGAGAACAGATACAGAAGTTAGAAAGTCTGACACCACAGCTAGACTACAGTATATGAAACAATTCAGCAGCAATTTTGTTTTGTTTTAATGATAGGAAACAAGAATGTTTTTCCCCCGAGGTGATCAAATTAAAATGGCAAATTAGGATTTGAAAAGCCTGTCAGTCTGGCAGTCTGTATGTTAGAATCCCTCCATACAGGCCAACCTTGATCGTTAAATTCCTACAGTAATTCGATGAACCTTTGCCAGCCTCCTCATGTACCGCATATAATAATACGCTGCACATTAATTATTCAGCAATTAACAGATTTTTGCCGTCGTCAGGGAGCACTACTCATCGCCAGCCTTCACCGACGTGGACATTTCAAGCATAGCATACAGTAATGTGGTTTGTGATGAGAATGATCGAAGACAAAAGCCCCTAATGACTGATATTTCAGGATCTGCCATGTCTATTTGCTTTGTGGAACTGCTACCCGTACTGAAAACATATGATTTTGAACGGGATCGGGAACTGCTTACCAAAACAGTCTCAAAAACCTTTCCCTAGACAAACAAAAGGATACTTTAATAGCGGGCTGTGCACGAATAGTAATAGTATTCCTGTTTGCAGTAATGCTAAACAAAGATCCTATAAAGGTGTTCCGATCAAATTAAGTAGAATATAATCCACACAAAAAACAAATGATGTATGCACTTTGGGTGGTAGAATGAAAAGGGCATTTAAAAGAGGGTCAGGGTAAGGAGGGACATAGAGGGCACACAAAGTTAAAAGGTAACCATTTCATTTCAGGCACTGTAGACCGAGAGTGCTAAAGTTGTGGGGAGACAGGTAAGCGAGGAGCCAAGTTTATATATATGCCTCCATGTAGATACTAACATACAGTAGGACTACATTAGAGTGACATTCCTGTGTGACTAGAGCCTAAGTGAAGGAACCCACCCTGATAGTCCCCCTTCCTCCCCCCCCAAAAAAAAAAAAAAAAAATCCTCCCCCTACAGCTTTTTCTGACCTCTAGATATGTTAACAGACATACAGTATGACATATTTTGACAGTATTAATCCATAATTCTTTTCCAAGGTGGTCTGTGTTGCCCTGAAGCTGGATAGATGTTCCTCAAAAGCTCAATAATTTACTTATATTACATATTTTTTATTGACGTGCCCTTCAGATGTGATATACAGCTAGAAATGTTCACTTTATAGCTGTCCAACAACGTAGTTCATCGGTTTGCAGAATGTTATTTTTCAATGAATATAGATGGATTTGCAAAATGTATGATACAAACCATAAAATTATGCAATTCATCTCAATTTCTATAATGCTATGATGATAGCAGTTACTGTGCTGTTGCCAGCTATCTTTATAAAACATTAATAAAATAAGACAAGGTACACGTAAAACGTCGACTGATGGGCAATGAAATTACTTTCTCAAAATATGCCATTTTTAGCATCTGGGCACACTGTACTACAATAACATTTGGAATGAACTGTCCTCTAAGCACTATGAACATCATGGATATAACTGTACATTACAAAACCACAAATTTATGCGCAAAGTATATTGTTAAGGTTCAAAGGATTGGTTCCACTCTAGCGTATCTATTTGGGTGTCACTGTATTATAAAATACAAGACAACTACAGTTGATTATCCTTTGTGTACATTCAGTAGATCCAAGAATGTCTGCAGACAATAGGTAAAACAGACTATAAGACAATCACAGCGTCCGAAAAGCATTGTTGATTATATCATGCACCAGAAAATCTCCATAATGTAAATGTTGTTTATAGCTCTATATCAAGTCACTGCATCATTTTGTTGCTTGTTACGTGAGATTTGTCTCAGAACAAGTGCCTAAAGTAGGATCGGAATAGGTTTTGAGATGTCTTGTTTACTTATGAAGTTATGAGTATGAGTACATGCATTTCTTATCAAGATTTTGGCTTTTTCTTGTTTGCAAGAAAGATAGCTTGCATTCGCTGTATGCAAGCCTCCTTGACTTTACTTCCAAGACTTCCTCGTCTAAAGTCTTTCTGCCTGGTACACAGAATCATGTCTTTGTAAAATATCCTGTAGAGAAGTCCCTTTCACATGCATGCAATGGGCATGACATAACACAGAGCTAACACCATTCCAGGGCTGAGAATTTTCCAGTCTTCAGATAAGGGCTTCAGCCATGGTTTGTATTACATATTAATAAGCCAGTGAATCCCAGACCCTAACTGATTACAGAGTAGACTAATTAATGGACTCTGGTATGACAGTTACTGTTTACAAACCTTTCCACAGCCGATTACAGAAGCCTTCAAAGCCTCTTTATGAGCACATTATTAAAGTGTGTCTAGTCCTGGATTGATTATCCCATCGTTAAACTTCAGTCGGCTTAAAACAATACGTTTAAGAGCTTCAACAGCTTTGTCAGATCTGACATGAAATCTACGTTGCGGGAGCATTTTCATAAACAGAGGGGTCCAACTAGAGGGACATTGTTGGTGTCACAGCTGCTAGACCAGTACAACTTAGTTTGTGTTTATAATCTAGTTAGTTTATACAGGAAGGTACTGCCAAATTTGTTTTTTTACTAAAACTAGATTGGAAAATTAATCGGTAAAACAAATTTAACAACATTAACCCCCCCCCCCACCCCCCAAATAAAGTTCTGATTAATTAATGTTGTTTGGGAGACCTACCTCCTGTTATTTGATATGAATTAATTTAATTAAAGTATATATCACTTTGGTTTCTACTGTTATTCAATTCAATTTATCATTATAGCTCTTTGATCTGATAAATGGGAGAGGTATGACATGGGGGGGGGGATAAGGGGTATGACATGGAACCTTACCCATTAATATGCCAATGACAAATCTGCCATGATTCAAATATGAAAGTAATTAGCTATCCCTAATGAATATTCATAGCAAGGTATTATAACTCTAGGCTCAATGAATACAATATTGTGTTGTGTTGTATTGAGCTGGGTTTTATTTTCAAATGTTATGTCAGAGGTTTAGTTTATATGGGTAAGACATGTTGTAAATTGCAAAGAGCACTGTGCATAGTAAGACACTCTGCAGGGTAAACAATAAAGAACATTTTACATGGTAAGACATACTACACTGTAATTTGCAACAAGCACTTTACATAGTAAGACACACTACACTGTGAATTACAAAAAGTAATTTACATGGTATTGGTAAGAGACAGAACAATGTTATAAAATCTGCAATGAGCCAAGGTACTTCCAGATCTATACAAATTGAAGATATGTACCTCATTAATTACTAACATAGGGCTATGAGTGTAGTCTGTATAGTGTATATATAACATTAATAATCTTTGTATGTATACATTAGGAGTCAACACACGGTAACTACTCCCATCCGTCGATCTGGACAAAAACTAAAGTGAAATTTAAGCTATGTATTGTATGGCTTATATCAGACTTCATCTATGCTTTTATGGACGAATAGAGAAGTCCCCAACCGAATGTAACCACTTCATCACTGCAGATGATCATCTAAAAATCACTCAAAATATCTCAAGGGATGACCTTTACAACTTCTGTGGAGGATGCAAGAGTCTCAAATTTAATGGAGCAAAACTTGGCTCTGAAACTCATAAATATTGCAAAAGCCAATTTTTTATGAACATTAACAACTAACAAATTTTTTTCATTTACTTGGCATTGGTTGCTCACCAATTGCATAGTGCAGTCTATTCAAAGTATAATTAACATTTGATTACATATGACCCACTTCATAACCACATTTCTCATGGGCGTAACTAGTAACTAGTTTACTCATTTCTGTTTCAAGTTAAACCTTTTTCCCAAAATATTTATTCATAGCCAAAAAGTTCATTCCTTTGTTCCTTCATACATTTGTCAAATGTGCCCAAATGAAGTCACTATCTTCATCAAATTTCTAGAAATAATTTTTTCCCTCAATGACTGTTTGGTAGCTTCATGAGCATGGTCAAACTGTATTCATAAGGTCATCAGTTAAGGTTTTCATAAGACTGGTCACCAGTTCCTGTATTCATAAGACCACCAGTTCAGGTACTCATAAGACCACCAGTTCAGGTATTAAACAATATTGTGAGGATTTATTTAAACATCGGGCTGCAATGACAGGTTCTGGAGGCTATTGTTTGGACATACTGGTTTTTTAGTAAACACTAAACACCAACACATGTCCAGGTGGGAATCAAAGATGAAAATTCACAAAGATAGCAAAGTCCATGTCCAACCAACACGTCAATCGAAGCAATTCTGGTTGTTAAATATGAGGAGTCTGGTTGACTGGAAGTGGCCAGTTACTAAGGGTGTACAGTGCTAAAGATTACTATATCAACTCTGAGCAAAGTAGAACATGAATAATTAGCATCAAGTGAGGAGACAGGAAAGCGAGGAAGCCAAGTAACTAGTTATGTTGAAATTATAAAAAGTCCTAAGATAAACTGTAGTCCTCCCGAAAAAGCCTCTATAAATTTGTTTAACCTCAAGAGAGTGTAGATCTATGCAAATTTCTTGTACTATGGCAAACCTATGAGTTTACTTTAGTGTATAAATTTATTCAGTTGGAATCAAATGAAAGAAGGAAAAAAAAAAACGCCTTCATCATTTTTCAGCACCAATCCTTTCTTTACACACTCACAAGGGAACCAGCGCATCAACTCAAATTGTTCTCATCAAGAAGATAACTTTAGGACTGTACTATCACCATGGCAATGCAATTACTTTCTTTGAAATTGAAGATAGGAATCAGAAAGAGAATTCCTCTGAAGCAATAAACCGTTAATGTATCTCGTTTACGAGCATGAACCAGTGGAATGAAAGAGAAATGAATGAAAAGTACAAGTCAGACCATCCATCCCAGGGTAAAATTTTAAGGGTTTTGTCCTACTTTTCGGTTGTCTGAACAGTTAATTTTGTCGTCCCAAGAAGAAGTAGCAAAATAACAAAGAATGATCAATATGTACACTGTAGGAGAGAGATGTGTACATATATGTTTGGTGAAAAGAACAAGGCAGTTTTGAGGCCAGTAGACTCCCCTTTGGGTGGATTGTGCAGTAGACCTATCACAATTATTATTTTATTTTATTCAATGTCTCCAAAGTGATGGAGGCCAGGTGATACCAATTTTAATATTCTATCTGGGGTACTTAACAGTAGTTAAAAAGCAATCTGAATTGGATGTAAACAACTAATCGTCACCGGACAACCTCCTGAGGTGGTTCTGGTCGTCCCAAAGAGAAATCTGGTCATCCCGGGCGAAGAGACGACCATTAAAACGTTGCCCTGCATCCACACATTCACAGTTAGATGTACTGTAGGTGTATATTCTTATATTTACTTCAACTTCCTTGCCTACCTAGGCTAACCTAGGTTCAAACAGACAAATTACTTCACTAAGAAGACACTATTAGACACTTTGGGTAGCAGAATGAGGAGGGCAAATTGAGGAGGGCTCCAGATTTCTTGAAATTCAAGAAATCTGGAGCTTCTCCCATATTTATGTTCATTGTCATCTCTGATCTTCAAGCTCTTTGATTCCAAATTTCAAATCAAACCAGTGAACATTACAAATGAGCAAATCAGACATATCAAATTTTTATATACCTGTACAGTTTCTTCATTATTTGAAATCAAAGTTTGACTCCTTAAACTTGATGAATTAATGACAATTGCGTTAATTAGTTTCTCTTTAAACAATAAGCACACTGGTCATGACATGACCTTTATAGCAGTCTCTTTTAGTTAGGTTGTACCTCAATGTGTATCACTCATCCCAAGTCAGGTTATTTTCACATTTAATTTTGATTTCCCTATAATCTTACTGTACGAGATTAACAATTTAACAAACATTTAACTAATTTATCAAACGTGTACTGTAATATCAAACTTTTTTTGCGTCCCACAAAATAAATGTAATTGCAATTGCATATTTCGTCATTTGCAAACCTTTGCCAATTTTTTGCTTCATTTTATCATTCCTGGAATGATTTCTTTTAACTTAATTTAATTATGCAATGAAATTGCTTTCATGTACAGTGTATTAGTAAGTACTGTAACTACATTCACTTTTTAATATCTATACACAGTAACACCCACATAAACTGTAGAATACAACTTTAATTATGATTTATAAAGTCTCTTAGATGGAATTTAATTGGCAGACCTGCTCCATGCAGAGAGAGAGAGAGAGGAAATTAAGGATCAACCATCTTGAACGCTTTTCTGATATTTTCTTTCAAGTTGAGATGAAATTCTTCCAAGGCTGAATTAACATTCAACCGATCAGCTTGAGTGTCACGGTTGTACTTTAATGAACTATCTGCGGAATATGCTTACCTTGATGTCAATCTGCACATTAGTTTAATGATAGAGTATCCTAGTTCTATGTTTTAAGTGGGTTAACAAGTGCAGACTCCCGGGGAAAAAGTACGAGACCTTGCTGTTTTTGTAAATGTCAAGTTATGACATGATCGCACAATCTTTTATAACTAACCGCCCCACTTTTTTCTTAATAGATCTGAATTTTCAATGAAATTACCAGAATATGATTGAAGTTTGACCAGGTACTTTGTTACAATTATTAGATTAAATCAACGAGCATGCTTAATAAATAGATCATCCATATAGGGAACAATATATACAGTATCGGATGAATCTTCACTGTTGCTCAGGACTATACTGCAGCAGGAGGGCAGTGGGTAGGGGGGGGGGGTCTAAGAGTCATGGTTATGAACCTACAATGATTCCACAATGAAAGCATAGATGACAACAAGAACATGGGCAATTAATAACTCGCTAAAAAGTAACGTCCCAATCAGTTTTAATGAGAATCTATCCATTGATATCTTAAATAGATCTAGCTAATTATACTAACTTTGATGTGAATATCACATTACGATCAGTCAGAATGTCAAATTTAGGAAAACCTGGGGAACTTTAAAGGTTACATTCTTTGAATGATAGTTTATATCACTGATGATAAAGAAGTTAGATATGACATCGAACAGATGATAGACTTAATACTCCTTAGCTTCATCATTTCCCTATGTGCAGGGAGCTGCTACTCTAGTTACAGTAGCAGCTAGTTACAGTAGTACAAATGAATGTAGATGTTTGTGTTTGTACAGTTCCACCTAATCTGACCTAGCAACTATGATATGCTTGGATGGACACATATCTGTGTCTGACAGATGAAAATCACCATGGAGGACAGAAAAACCAACTGAAGTTAAGAACACATACATAGGTTGCTGTGCTCACAATAGTAGATTTCATGTGGGAGAAAGTGGGTAGTGTGTAGTACAGTTTGTGGGATGAAAAGGGCACATTGCTATCTACAAATTTACCAGTTTAGCAGGTTACTGTACAGTAGGTAGATTTGTAGATTCACATAAGAATGGAGATAAGAACTGTAATCTGAGTAAACGTCTGATCCGAAAAATCTGTTTTTTTTTTGTAGCGTGGCCTTTTATATCTTTATTAAGGAGCATCATAATTGTTTACTTCACTGTCCATTCCTGCTGACCTTGGCCTTCACGGTCACTCAGAGACGATTTGTGTTTTGTTCATTTTTCAGTTGGAATCATTTTATATAGACTGTTTATCCAGCAACCTATTCAAAATCTGTCCACCACATGTATTAAATCAATCAAGTGATTGCTCTAAGCAAAAAGTGTCTCCAAAGGATCTCACTAGTGACAAACTTCGAGATGCCACAGCAATGAAAACCAAAAGGCCTGGAGTTGCCTGATTTCAAACAGAAAGTCCAGATGTAAAATTAATTTTTGACTGATGAAGGAGAAATATATTCTAACCATCCTGGTGAAACTTCTTAATTTGTCAATTTCCAATGATTCCAACAACAAAAATGTGTCGATAGGTGGCAAATTGTTTGAAATTTGTAGATTTATCATTAATTACTGACTATGAATAGATTAACATTAATTTGGGGAAAATCTGCTTTGGAACAGCCATTTCTTAATCTTTGCACAGATCGCACTCTTAGGTTAGGTTATGTTTCAGAAAAAAAATAAGGAATTTTCCAAAACCCAACTGTTTCGAATCTCTATTAATTACCCTGCCGGCCTGCCAATGATCTTCTTCAACCAGAAGCTCAGCAGCTGTTGACCAGTGACGAAACATGACACCTAATTTCTCACTTGATTAAACTTGACTTCATATGAAACTAAAGAGCTCCACAAATCTCCACTTCTACATGGAAACTCCCAATAACAAATTGTCCTGCAATATAGCAGACCATCACTCATTGGAATTGTTGGAACTCTGCCAAGTTTTGAGATGCTAAGATCCTTTACCAAGCAAGAGAGAGAGAGAGAGAAAGATTTGGCTAAAAACCGCTCCACCTGATTTGATCAAACTGGTAGATATCGTGTCATACAACCATCTGTTCAGCGATCTTCTAACTTATAATCAAGTCATTGCTACAATGTCTGCTAAATTGCAAACTCATCAATGTTAACTGAAAATGTAGGAAACAACAGTTGCCAACATTGTGAGCAAAAAAGAGTCTTGGATGGAAAAAGGAGAATGATTGATAAAGCTGTTTGTTATCAAGACTTCACATCTTCACAGTCAAGTAAGTACTACTGATCTTAATAAATGAACATCTCAGTTTGTAAGTGAACAAGTTATTTGACAAATTTTAATACAAAAATATTGAAGGATGTTATTTCCACTGACAGTATGAGAAGAGATTGCATTTCAGTTTTTAGGCAAAAGTAAGTGTATTTTTTTCCTTTCATTGTATATCAAAAGTGGTTGGGTTCTCTAATGTACTGTACTCCAGGAATGTCCATCTTCATGGTTTATATTGTCCACGATGATAAAGTACTGTGAGTCCATCTGCTTCGGTCAGTGGCTGTACTTTTATTTCTTTGTGAGATCTGCAACTGAATATTCACTTTCGTTTTTTGTGACGCATAAAGAGAGGAGTGACGTAAACATACCCACAACTCACTCGGAACCACTATTCCTTGCTGCTCTGTGAACATTGCTAGGGAAGGGGAGAGGGAGGGTGACCTGTGTCCTCACAATGTGAGTCTAATAGCTCCAGGGTCAGTCATGGATACTAACAAACTCTCTTGCCTTCTTATGCACTTACCAAACGAACAAACCACATGCTTCTTGGATGTGAGTAATTTCAAACCAATGATGGAAAAGTGCATGATTTTGAGTGGAGATAGATATCAATAAAAGAGTGAGTCAACCTTATATGATAAACATACTGAAAGTGAGTTGAATATTCTCTATCTGTCTCTCTTCTGATAATTTGTTCTTCTCTTACATTTTATTCACAGCCTGTGCTAAAATCAGTTTGAACAATGCTGAAACCTAACAACGCCAAGACACTGTCTGCTGCTTTGGGACTGATTTATAGACCTACAAACTCTATTGTTGACTGACATGTACGAAACTGAATAATCCATCAAGTCATCAACAGAGAGAGAGAGACAGACAGAAAAAAGAAGCAAACAGAAAAATTCTGACACTTACTGAATCCACAAATTCTGTTATTTTCTTAAATATTTATAATCTTTCAAATGTCATTTTGTAAGCCAGTGCAGTGGCAATCTACTGTATGACTGATCATGAATAATTATATATTGCTGGAGGTGCCACATGAAGATCCTTTTGATGAAAAAAAAATTTGATGAATTATTTGGAATACGAAAAATTGATGGATGCCTCTGTTGGAAGCTGTAGATTTGGACACGAAGCAAACTGTAATGTAAAATTTTTTAGAAAAATGATTAGCAAACCGTAGAGACAGAAAACACAGTTCTAGTTCTTGTTGTGGATGTTACAAATAAAGCATGGTAAAGTTCTTCTGCGGTAGGTCATTGGTATTGCCCACAATTAATTTAGAAATGAAACAACTGGTCATTGCTGTTCGAACTGTTTTGAACAACGTTGAAGTTAGCATCTTAACTCATGCATAAAGGTGACAGCCGCTTGTCCAACTGTCATTTTTTGAAATGCATAAAAAAATCGACTTGATCTCTAGTAGACCAGTTGACGTGGTGTAACCATGGATTTTTGACACATTATCAATCTATCATGCATGCAGTAAAGAAGAAGCTATGATATTTATTAAACAGTAGGGAGTAGCGACCCAAATGAGCAGGAATCGTATTCAGTACTTCGGTAGTCGACTCCTAGGCAGGAGGTGCGACTGGGATTTAAGAGTCGCGACTGATTTTTCCTCGCTGAGATATCCGTCTCATTTTGCCCTTGCAACCTCCCATCTAGCTCCAGGAATACTTTGGGGGATTGTAACCAATCAAGAAAGTCTTTACTCCAAATTTTTTATCAAATTTTGAAAATGAAAAATTTGGCAGAATACCAATGACCTTTAAAGGGACTGCTATTCTGAAAGCATCTATAGAGTAGAATCAGGAACTACGTAAATGCACTGTAAAGACTCAAACAGATGTTGATATATCATGTATTTATGCATCTTTTTGATCATGAAAGTCTCTGGTAGAATGTATTACGTGAGCTGTCCACAAAAAAAACTCTCTAAAAATTAATCTGTTTTCAGAACATTCCAAGCTACAAACACGAACACAAGCTAGTGTATTAAAGACATACTTAAATAGCACTACAAGAGTGATACAACCCATCGCACTGTCACCCTTTACACATAGTCAACTCATTATTTGATTTAAAAAATGGTAAAAGAATTGGATTTAGTAGGTCTACCTCACCTACTTAAAATAATTTGATTTGACGATTGGGTTATTTATAGCATCTCACATACAGCCCATTTCTGTGTTGCATCCAGTTCAAGCATTGCAGTAGCCAGGCCTAGAATTTCCCAAGTTTAGCCGCTGGCTAAATATGTAATGCCAAGTTGCAAAAGAAGATCAAGTTCTCACTGGCGGTTTCCTAAATTATAACACACATTTATCAGTTACTGTACAGGCTGATAAGAGCATCCCGACAATATTTGCTGATTGTTTCTGATGGGACACCATTCTTTTGGTTTTGAAGTCGTTCAGTTTTGGCAAAAATAATACTTGGTCTTGATTGTGTGATAATAGTACAAAAATGATTGTAATGTTACGGGATTGGTTATTTCCTGTTGATTAGGGATTGGATATATATATGACGAGGCTATAAAGACGAGAAACAATTTACACAACCACATGACTACCCAGAGAGTTGAGAGGACTAATTATTGCATAATCGGCACTCCACTAAACTGACGATCATTTTCCAGCAAAGTCTGTTGATTTGAAAAGTGTTCCATTTATGAAACAATGTTTTAAATGTGTTTTTAAATTTGATGTATGTATGTTCCAACCACCAATTGCAGTGGAAACTGGAAACTAAAAAAGCTCAGCTCATATTATTCTACATTTATGAACTTCATACCAGATCTCCCAAAGATAATTAACTCTAACACTAATCACAATTCCTACAGTAGTAGACAAAATTCATCAGTTGATATGGGAAGGTTTTTGAACTCACTACAGAATGCTCAAGTGTACTGTCTATATAGTTGAGTTTGCACAGTACCTAGTAATAATTATGGCTGCTGTTTTCCACATTTTATGCTTCTGGTGATCTTAATAATTAGTTCTTTGTTTTTATAGTTATTTCTATGCCTTCTATTTCTTTTGTCTTGTATATAAACCAGTAAGCACTAGTATAAACAGCTGCTGATCAGTCCTCCAAGGCAAATTTAAGAAAATCAAGGATAAGGCTACAGTACATTACATCACATCTTGAAGTATAAAACTCTCAACACCTATCAAGGACCTAACTTGTTTCTAGCACTTTCGATCCAACTTTAAAAATAAATTAAATCCTTCCCAAGGGGCCATTTTTATTAGATTAGATGAAAAAAAAACAACTTATACTGTACAGTGCATTTCTTTCAGTAACTTCCTTCCACAACAAATGGATCTGAAAGTACAAATTATGCCTTACCAATTATGTGAGCTTGCAGATTGTCTTCAAAATTCAATGGCAGCCCCCTAGAATGACCCCCCCCACATAACAAATGGTATATCCTAAAATAACAGCAGTTATGTTATAAATACCAGGCTTGAAAGCTACAGTAGCCATTTTATGAGCCACGTAACCTTATGGCATACACTTCACATCTGGTGGTACAATCCCATGATCCAGTTACAGCAGATATATTCAAGTCAACAATTTTATCATTGTTTATTCAACAACTTATCAGTGCCATCTTAATTTAGGGGGGCCTAAAGCTTACCAGGAGAGTAGGCAAAATCTATTTTCTAAATAAAAGACATTTTTTATACACATTTTTATTAATATGTCACTGTTTCAAGTTTAACGACATAGTGAAACTTTCTAAGAATTAATGAGAACATACTGTATACACGAAGCAATTTTCCATCCAGATGCTACAGTGGGGTTCAATGCTTCACACCCCACCTCCCTACCCCTCCCCTACCTATTACAATGGGGGTCTATTTTATCCATCCTAAAGTCACTGGTTGGAAAATGTATTCATATATTCATAATTCATCTTAAATTGCCACTCCTTCATTTCCACAAAATGTACTGCACACAGTGACTATCCAATTGTTAACATCTATGGGCTCATTATTGAGTAGCAGTACAGTAACAATATAAAACTTAGTTGAAAGTTTGTACAAAGCTACAACATAATTTCTTCAGAGACTTCTTTATGCCTTTTATCTTCTTTACAAGGATGATTTTATGGAAATTTGGACAGTGGAACAAATAATTAAGTTATTTTTCAAGAGCTGGAAACAAAGACATTCCCACCAGAAATGTTAGTCTTATTATTTGCTTTATTATTGACTCAGTGAACAGACTCCTTCATGCCATGGACAATAACAGTCCTGCCAGGCTAGCTACAATCTCTCACCAATGGCTTACAACTTAAAGGTAATCTAGCCCACATGCACTCCGAACATAATCACAGTATTATTTATAAAAGAAACGGCGAGAAGAGCACAGGGCCTTAGTCAATGTTAGGCTAACTCTGGAATTCCAAAAGTACTACATGTTGCACAATGCAGTCCAGGTTATGAGAGATGTGCTTTGACAATACGATTTTTAAAAAGTTTCCTCCACTTTTGTAAATGGTGACCTTATTGACCTCAATCTGTAAGTACATCATCAGCAATTAATGTTAGTCGTTAAGATTTATGAAAATAATAACCGCTGAACCAGCTTTGCTTCAAATCAGCCGAATAAGTTTCTCAATGCCTACTACATGAAACATTCGAAAAGCAGTCTTGGTCATCAGTACCTGGTAAACCTAATCACCATACGTTGCCAATAACAAACTATAGATTGCAGTTACACGGCAAGCTTCTTGCGTGGATAATTTACCTGTTTTAGAAATATTCCAGAATGTTGTGCAGAAATCACAAGCTTTAAATTGCAGTTAGCCTTTATGTTATTCATATATTTAAGTAATATTCAATACAAAAATACCTTTCTACTAGGTGTAATTACTAGTACCTTCGACCTGGCCTAGCACTTTACTTACTTTACTGTGCCTTACTTTACTGTGGGCACTACTAACACTGTAACAGTAGCAGTGTACAAACTACAATGGGATTGGGAATGGGAGTAGAACTAGGAGTAATAAAAGTGCAGGAGCACTAGCCTTACACTACACTACAGTAACATAGTTGCAAATCTAGCCTAGATTGTCAACTCTTCGGTGAATTGAAATAATTCTCCCATATCAATGGTAATGAACTAACATAGCCTAGGCCCTAGGCTAGTGAACTAGCCTAGGCTATGTAACTGCAGCACATCATATATAATCAGCCTGTAAAAACCAACCTTCCTCTCCACGGTCCCCGCAAAAGTGAAAACTGCTTTGTTGTCATCCTGACTCTTTAGGGGAGTATTGGCAGCTTGGTTACCGGTAGTTCCCGTTGGTTTGTTCACTTTTGCTCGTTTCAACGGTAGAACGAGATTCTCTAATGCATCTGTGGTTCGCTTCCTTCTCACTCGGATAACTGTTGTCATTTTGATCTCAGTATATTTACGATTGACCAAACAGTTTTCAAGTAGTAACTGAAACAGTCTTCTGTTGACCAACGTTGGTAATCTATGTGACTCTCCACAGGCGTTTCGTGAATTATGTTAACTGTATGCAGAAAGACCTTCACTCACTTGTGTTACTCAGCTTATGACTAGACTGTATGCGTCGTTACATAGGTATGCTGGCCTATTCTTCAAATTGAGTCATGGAGGCGCACTCTCATTAGGGAAATCCCCTTTGTGCTAAATTTGTCTTGCTTATGCTGTGACAGGTTGTACTGAAACTGGTGAGAGGAATACTTCTCGCAAATTGTCAACAATTCATCTAACAGAAATGACCTTCGGTTAACGTTTTATTATTATATCAATTGTGAATCATCAAACAATTAGTAAAGGGTACCAATTTCAACGGCTACCAAATATTTGACCAAATGCTCTCCAGTGAAAAAATAAGTAGTAACCTATGGTAACAGGGACTATAAAACAAAATCAGGGTTCCCAAAGCTTAACAATTTCCCGATTTTTTTCGTTCAAGCTTGGTCATTTATGATGATGCAACAAGTTTTCTCCAAATTGCTTATGTTCCTGCATTCCTGACAGCATCTAAGAATTGATGGGTAGAGGAAAAGTTTGTTTAGTTTAGTTGGAAATGGAAGGGGGGGGGGGGAGGGCGGGTGTTTATGGGAGTAAGAGGAGTTCAGGGGACCCTTTACTCTTTACTATTTTAGACCAAAGGTTAATTACTGACAAAAGCATAGGGCTATTGATGTGAAAGTAAAACTAACACAACAAAGTACTGTCTTTGTAAATTTACGGAGGAAAAGTCTTTTTTTATATTATCAGTTTACAGAGAAGAAATAATAAGAAAACATTTGTAGTGTTACTTTATTTCCCTAATTGACCTGTGACAAGCCAATTTATTTCCAGAATTTGGTGATTACACAAAAGTTTGGAAGAAAAAGAAGACATAAACAGCATCTACAAGAGATATAGATAAGTGTACAAAGAAGTAGCTATGAACTCTAAACAAAGAAAGTTCATCAAGCCAAAACTGAAAAATATGATAAATAAAATTAGCTAAATCAATTTTTTTTTTTATTGTGTGGAAATTCCATCAAATTGTTCACAATCTCAGCTACATGAAGCATATTTGCACTGTACACATGGTCTGAGAGAAAGATAATCAACAAAAATACAAATTAAATCTTTTCCAGGGTACGATTATGTATATATGTTTACACGGAATAGGAAAGATCATTATACCGACAAGATTAAAACAGTTTGGGAATCACAAATAGAAACATCATTTTGTATTTAAATCAGAAGACTATTTCTTGCAATAAATTAATCCCATTGACGATGCATTTTCACTTTGAATTATTTTTCAAGATTTATTTCAAATCGCCATAAATTTGATTGAGATTTTGTATTTGAACAAGCATTCACTCAAAGCCATGTGATAAAATGACTGAATGTAGCAAAAGTGTCTTGGTCACAAATCTGTCAGAATTGACTAAAATTGTTAATTACTTGCCAAAAAGCAATCTTGGAGTATAAACAAATAAAGCTCTGCATTTTGTGTCTTTTAGAAGTTACATTTATTGCTTCATGTTTTACTTTCTGCGGCAAAGCTGACGGACAAATGCAAAATGCCTCTTTAAGCCACACGTTGTTTGACCTTTTATAAATTTTCATTAATCATCCTAAATTACTGAGATGAAAACAGAATTAATAGCTAACTACCAAACCCTCATCCTTTCTTCACCCCCACCCCTTAACCCTCCCACTCCCCCACCCCTGATCCTTCCCTCCCCCCCTCTACAAAGACACTAACAGTATCTCCAATCAAAAATATCATAACTTATTCTATGCTATTTGCAAACTGTTGACAACAGATCTGAAACCCAAATAATTTAATAAAGAAAAAAAATTTCAACCGGTGGTCCTTTCGCCTGAGAGATGAAGTAATCTCCTGCTGTTCATTCCTTAATATTTCTATACCAAATGTTTATACTTCTGTGGTCCTATTATAGGCATGGAATACCCTCAAAGACAAAGCAATGTTGTACATTATTGTACCCCCATAAACTCACAGTTCCTGCTCCAACCAAAAAAATTAAGATCCTTCCAGATTTAGGTGAAATGTTTAGACAGAAGTTTTCACAGAGAATCAGCTGATTAATATTCATTTCTTTGGTCCACTTTTTTTCTTCTGGTGGTCAAGTGATTAGTATTGACCGAGTACAACCTCATTCACTACAGAAAATTGTTTTAAAATTCTTTCTTTTTTTGAATCATTCAAAGAGACAATACAAAGTTAATGGACATATTTGTATCGATTCGTACTCCGGCATACATCCTCTGGATTAAATAAAAGATAAGTAAGATACCAGTACAAAAACAAAACGCAAAATAGTAAACAAACAGCACCAATTACAAAAACCAGATATTAAAAGCAGCGGTGAAGGGTCTCCATGAAGATGCATGCAGTCTTACACGTCAATTGTCTTTTGTGGTATGAACACAGAAGGAACCATATCAGTGAAGACTATCTCTATCAACCTCACCAGCCAAAGCAGGAATTGTGACAGTAATTACAAATGACCTATCGTGGACGAAGTTATGTAAAACCATCCTAAAACATTATTTCTATCAAATAAACATCACCTACCAAAAAACTCACAAGATATGAAAATGTTTAATGGAATATTATCACCATGGTAACTGTCAAATGGTGGTTCTTTGCATGTTAGTATGGAAGGGTAAAGGGGAAAGGCGAGGGGGCCTAGACGAGGGTACCTCGACACTAAAAGAGGTTACGTATACTTAGTACTAGAAATATTTACAAGAGATCATGTTACTAATGGATTGTTCAGAGATATGTAGAAGGAAAAAACGAAAAAGAAAAAAAATATCTTAAACAGTTATACATAAATATTCTTGTCCTCCAGGCAACTTAACCAAAATACCTTTTACAAAGTTCATAGATTTTTGACCCAAAGTCACAATATCAGGGATTACTGATGTGGTCAGCTATTCACTAAGGCAAATTTGACTCTAGCAATAGTCTGTCAAACATATTCAACTTGAACCAATACTCTTTCTCAACAATCTGTGATTGATTAGGTCATTTTAAGTGTATACAGTATACTCGTCCATATACCACTCAATATTTATGGAAATTCTTCTACTAAAGATATCCAAAAACTCTACTGGATTTTTTTTTTCTTTCTTTTTTTTATGATATATTTTTCCCCACGATATTTTCTTGTTTCTGTTCTTCTAACGTTTGAGTGGTCGGTAGGCTTGTCAGCCGGACCTCCAATCTTCTAACTTTTTCCTTAGATGCCACGTTTGTAGAGGAAACAGGTGAACTGGAGCTGATGTTCAAAAGGAAGGCTGGGATATGTGGATAAGGGAAGCCATGGAGTATAAGTGGTTCCTCTCCAAAGGGGTGAAAAAACGGTGGTTTGTAAAATAACTCCAAAAAATTAAAGTTTATGCTGGTAAGTGGTTTACAGCAACAGTGACAACGCCCACTCGCATCTTGATATAATGGGATGTACTACTACTACACAGATGTCCGTATGGAGATGTCAAAAGATGGCCTTCTTGTGTTTACGTTTATCCAAAGACCTGCAGAATGAAACGAGAATAAAAATCCATTGTTTGATAACGATTTTGTTAACATTCATCAACTTTCTTTTCATTGTCTTTCTTGTCTCATTTTGAAAAGAGTAAAACATTTCTAATATCAGTAAGATTTAAGTGTAGACAAACACGGACAAGAAAATAAAAATCTGTAGAGACTTTGTGACCGCAAAGATGTCTTTATTTAAAACTGCCGTCGTCACATGGACAGTCGGGCAGCGTGCATTTGCTTAGAATACGACTGATCGAGCTTTGTCAGTTTCGAGTCACGTCTGGCTTCAGATCTAAAACTGCCCGGTCTTGACAACCAATCGCGGGGGAGTAATACTGCATGTGACCTAAATGAACACCGGTTGTTAACAGAAAACTGTTGTTGTGTGCGCTCATTTACATTAGTCGTTAACTGTGCAGAGGTCAGAAAGATCGTGGTTATGCATTTCAATCGCGGCGGGCTGAATGTGTTTTTCTGTACTTTAAGACGTGGATTGAGTCCAGCAGGTGCGTGGAAGAGGAGTGAGGGCATGGCTGAGTGTATAGTAGATATCATCAACTGAATTAAACAAAAGAGACTGAAAAACTAACAACCCAGCTTACAACCAACAAAAAACAAATTTCAACAAATTGTAATGCCACGTGTGATTTTAAACCTGTAACCCTTTTTAGACTGAACTTAATCCAATAAAACTAACAATACATAAGCAGTACTATGTTTCCTGTATCTGAACATATGGCCTTTTGCTCTTCAACATCTTGAACAACGAATTTGTGGCCGATATATGCAATATATTTTTAATATTGCTCTTGCAAAATGTACTTTCAACAGCCAAGCATGAAACTTTCGGGTTACAGCCGTTACAAATTACTTCAGTGAATACTTTCTTAATGGTACCATAATCGTTTGGCTCAGCGATAATTACTCAATCAGCCTAAACAGCAAAAAGGAATTGAGAAGGTGGAGAGCGTGTTTGCTAAAATGATTTTGTAAATGTTTTAAGGTGGTCAAGAGGAGTAGCAGCAGGTTCTCTATGGTGAAATGCACAGTGAACGTTAAAAACAAGTGTTAAAAGCTCTGTTTCTAAACCGATTTTTGAAACATTGTTGAAAGTCCACACAGAGTGCTTCACTCAAAGAGGTCAAGTTTCTTCTAGAAGGTAAGAGAAATTATGCTTCTACCACTTCTCAATTTACCCAGCTGTGGTTCTTCCTATTAGGTGTGGGGGGGGGGGGGGTGGCAGGTATCACTATGCTCTAAGAGGACACATAACAAATACATTATGTTAGACATCTGGCAAATACTTTCCACATGTAGTAATTACTTTATTTAGGCATGTAGCAAATATCCTTTGCGGACATGTGGTAAATACCTAATTTCAACATGTAAACAAGGACTTTATTCAGCATGTAGCAACTACTTTGTATAGCATGCAGCAGCTTTGAAATCTCCTTGCTAGTGGCTCACTATCTATAAACACAGTCATGCAGCAAACAACTCCCCTAACCAATGGAAGCTGATACTTTCAAGGAAGGGTTTGAACTGACATCTCAGCAATGCTCATTCATCACAAAAATGTTCTCTTTTTTTTTTCACCCCCTTCCCTTTTTCTTCAAAAGACTGTTATCACCTCTCAACGATACGGCCTTACTAAATATTTGCCTACCGTTTTTCTTTACATAAATTTCTTAAAACTCTAAAAACCGAGATCCTGAACAAACATGCCATGTGCTCCAGCAGCAACCCAAAAGAACTTCTTTCAGAAAGTTGCCAACTAGCAACTTACAAATGCAAACCGCTTTACAGAAGAACATATTTTTGTTGAAAGAATTGCTACATACTGGCTAGCAATCTAAAAGTGCACATGTACAATGATACCTCAGTTCTAGGGATGTGTATCACTTACTTCACCGATTTAACGATATACCTTGACAAATGCAGTAACACACCCAGTTTTGAAGATTTTGCCTCCCTTTTACAGATAAACAGTCTGTAATCCTCACTTTGCGACTTCACTGCATAGCCGCTGGAACATAGCAGCATATACCACATTCATCAAACGTTATACAAACACATCCATGAAGTGACCTCCAAGATTCAGGATTTCATCAGCATGTAATGTTAGCCAGTAACCATGGCAGCAGGGATACCATAAAGGATCATGCTAAGGTTTATACTTGATAAAGCATCTATCTTGGTAGGAGAGGAGTCACATGCTAGGATCAAGGGTAGGGTACATGCAGATTAAGGAGAATGCGCTACCGGACGACGGGGAAACTATTTAGACTATAGCCGGTCATACAACGACATCACTACAAGCTATGCTGCACACACATACAACCTACCTTACACTGTTAAAAAAAAAACCTTTTTAATTGGTTAGTGTGTGGTGACAGATGTCCTCACTCTTTCCTTAACAATTATTACATCATAATGAATACTAAGAATATACTTTCCGCACGATATGTAAAGAGATTTGGAGCAATTTCAAATTAATCTCCCTTACAGATCTTGTGTAATCCCTCTGGGATTTATAAAGCCTGTCTTCACTCTGAAATGATGTCATCCCTTTGCATACATTCTAAATCAAAAACAGTTTCAATAAATATGACTGTAGTAGTAAAAAGAGTGAACTTTATGTAATGTAGAAACTTTGGAAAGTAAAACATGACTACAGAACACAATGATCAAGATGGTGCCAAAGAAAGCCTGAATGGAAGAGTGGTCTAAGTTGTGCAAAAATTGTAAAAAATTGGTGATCATTAGCGATCTTGTGTTTCACTTTTAATGTGGGATACAGTATTTGACAGAATTTTACCGGTATACAAAATTTTTCTCTCCACCACACACTCCCCCTTCCCCCTCAAAAAAACAAAAACAAAGGAGGGCCTAGTCATTTTCAAATTTGTGCAAGCTCTCTTGTACACCATGTAAAGAGTCAGTATATATATATATATGTTAGTCACCCTTCCATAGAATATTGTGAGCACTGTAAGTTGCCATAGTTACCCCTACTGTTACATCCTTACCGATCATTGATTATTATTAAGAGAGAGTGTAAGGAAAATAGGTTATCACAGACAGACATACAGACAGACAGACTGACACAGCCATGTACTACAGGTAATATCCTTTCATCCAGCTTCTAATATCTCTTAAATATCTCTACCTACTCTAACACCCTTACTGATCATTGGTTACTATTAAGAGAGAATGTAAGGGAGGTTGGTTATCAGTGGAAGTAGAAAACACTTTACATAGCTCATCATATTAGAGACAAGGAAAGGCAGGTGATATACAGGTGAAAAGCTTTCCAAGTTGTGGGCTGGTTATCCTCCATAAAACACCAAGAGGAAGTCAATTCTGTTTCTCAAAGTATGTTCAGGCAGCAGATGATCTTATGAAGAAATGGTACAACTTTACAATTATTACAGAATGTTAGAGATTAGGGACTCTCACAACCTTGGTATATTGCAGATCGTTAGACAGTGTTATGTGTATGATATAATATTCAGTGTGTGTGTATAATTGAATGTTTTTTTTGTGTATTACTGAATATTCAGAGATGTTAATGCTTGAATATTCAGTACTGTTTATGACTGAATATTCAGTGTGTGTTTATGTCTCAATATTCAGCATATGTTTATAACTGAATATTCAGTGTATGTATAATGACTGAATAATCAGTATTCAGTGCATGTTTATGACGGCATATTCAGTAAATGTGGATGAATATTCGAATATGCAATCTGACATGAAAAAGGATTGACCCAGCAAGTGATGTCATGCGAATATAAAAGAAATGAAATGATAACATTTAAGTGATATATATGGGGGTGCTTGTGGCTATGCCATGCTCATGCGTGACAAACTTACACAAAATATATCACAAACCCTAACTTAGTCGTGACCAGGGCTTGCAAACAGACGACCGCCTTTCAGGGTTTTGGACTTCCTATAAGATGATGAAAACCAGTAGCAAATGAAGGTATGATGGAAGCCAGAAGGCTTCCAGGAACTAAAAAAACAGAATGTTGCATTCGATGACTGGCTGAAAGGCCAAGATTATATAACTGTGAAATGAAGATGTCGACTAAACATAACATCTAGAAGCCTGGCTACAATGTTTGAATATTGGTCGGTACTGCTCCTACTAAATGTATCTACTTCTCCATTGCGGAAGAACAGAGAGGTAAACAAAGTTTAAAACTCGGTTTCATCATGTTAACAACCCTAATCTAATGTTAATTCAATGCTGTCTTGATATGTGTGTAACATTGTACTCTTAGGAGATCTCTACGTTGGTCGGCGAGTCGTATCTGACTACCTCAAAGCATGAAGAGGCAACGGAGTTCTTGAAATGAAGTTCAGAATCTGCTAAGCGAAATGCTCGTTTTCTTGCTTTTCATTTTTGTTTCCTTTTTCCTTTCATTTCTCTCTTTTTTTCCCTTTTTTTTTTTTTTTTTTTTGCATAGCTTTGTTTGCTAAAAGTAAGTACAGACAAATTTTATGGCAAAATCTTGAGTTTACCATGCAACTCTGGTAATTTTGTGCTCCACAGATAAATATAATGGCCAAGGTTAGAAATTGAAAAATGTTGGAAAAGAAAGTAAATAAATAACGGTGTGAAATTTTGATGGACATGCATGAATTCACTGCATTCCAGGGCTCTGTGGGTAAGATCACAGGGCCAACACTGTGTGCAAAGTAAACAATAGAAACATGAGGTGCTAACAACATGAAGAGATGCTACAAGCTACTATATCTATATTCAAACAAACATACCAACACATTTTACCAATAATAATTTTGGGATACAACACCACAAAAAAAAGAGAAAAAAAGCTAAAAGAAGTAAGACCCATTTCAAAAAGCTGTGGCAGAACACGTCAAGAACACCTTGAAAGCGACACACGATTGTACACATTGTGTGTAACCTTGTAACATTTCATCAACCTGTAATGTTTCCCATTGAGATCATCTCATGTTGGTACCTGCTACCAAAACGTGATATCACACTTTCTTATTTCAACGTTTTGGTACCATAAGCTTTTTTTTAACAATACCTACCAATATCCTTTAGCAATACCTACCTACCTTCCTGTTACCAACAGCTTATGAAGTCATTTAAAATATTATTGTATTCTTGTGGAATTTTACTGTGCCATACCCCCCCCCACCCCCACCATAATTCCATTTTTTCAGTACCTACTTATCTGTAACCAAGGAATGATTTCAGAATGCTTATACCTTGTAGTAACCACCTACTGACAATTCTTGGCCTTTTTCGTTTAGATTTTTAAAACCTTTTTGAATGCTGTCTCTGACCACAGATGAAGACCATATTACGGTTACTTGTAAGATTTTTCTGCCAACTTCAGACGACTTGTATTGATGAGTTTTTGTTCCTCGTTAACTTACTTTGTATCATTCCTTCTTCTGTCTTCCATTAACTGCTCAAACGCCTTCTTCTCAGCCTCAAACCTTGACCTCTTGTCCTCAACTTCCTTCTGTTGCTGCTCTAAGCTCTTTTTCATCGTCTCCAGGCGTTTTTGTAACTACGGGAGGGAGGTGCCATCGAAGTAAAATGGGTTAACGATTGCAATTTTAGGTCGTGCCGAAATTTACAACAGATGATGACTGCGATAAACTATTAATGGAAAGTGTACATTCATAGTACATATTGCATTAAATTAACCATTCCTAGGTAAAGGGAGATTCAACCATTCTTAGATAGAGGTGGAATCAACCATTCTTAGGTAGAGGCGGAATCAACCATTCTTAGGTAGAGGTGGAATCAACCATTCCTAGATAGATGTGAATCAACCATTCCAAGATAGAGGTGGAATCATCCATTCCTAGGTAGAGGTGGAATCAACCATTCCTAGATATAGGTGGAATCAACCATTCCAAGATAGAGGTGGAATCAACCATTCCTAGATAGAGGTGGAATCAACCATTCCTAGGTAGAGGTGGAATCAACCATTCCTAGGTAGAGGTGGAATCAACCATTCCAAGATAGAGGTGGAATCAACCATTCCTAGATAGAGGTGGAATCAACCATTCCTAGATAGAGGTAGACTCAACCATTCTTATGTAGAGGTGGAATTGACCATTCTTATGTAGAGGAGGAATCAACCATTCTTAGGTGGAGATGGAATCAACCATTCCTAGATAGAGGTAGACTCAACCATTCCTAGATAGATGTGAATCAACCATTCTTAGGTAGAGGTGGTGAAAGATTTATTGGATCCTAATCCAAAAGAAATCTTCTTAACATATAGAGGTTGCAGTTTAATCACTGTAAGATGGATCTTATTGTAGGTTAATGACCCCTAGGATATCGGATTAGTTCATGGACTTTGATGTAAGTGGACTTTATGATCCTTCTACTCAGTTATCAGATCCAACTGTTTGTGGATCTGGTTTCAGTTCAATGATCCTAGTATACATTTACTAAGGTTTCACAGACCTAATTGATGGTGGATCCATAATACATTTGTATATCACTGTAACTTGATCCTAGTTTTAAATCAATGATCTTCAAAAAAATCTATTTAGTTATCAGATCAAACTGTTAGTAAATCCTAGTATATAATAACAAAAGTGTACAGACCTTATTGATGGTAGATCTCTAACAACATTAAAAATCCCTAGATACGGGGGGGGGGTAACAGTTTGCATAAACATCATTGCAACTGGATCCTAGTTCAGATCAACATTAATATTTCTACACATTTATCTAGTTATCAGATCTCACTGTTCTGGGATCCTAGTATATGATAACTCAAGTTTACAGACCTTATTTATTGATGGTGGTGGATCCATAATAACGTTAGTGATCCCTAGATATAGGGGGTAACACTTTTATAAATAACACCGTAACTGGATCCTAGTTTGAATCCATGATCCTTCAACACTCACATCCATTTCGGAATCTTTGAGTTTCTGTTTCTTCTCCTGTACTTTCATCTCAAAGACCTGCTCCATCTCACTCTTCATTTTCTGCATCCTGACCTCATGCTCCTTCTTCTCCTCTTCAAACTGAGCCAATGGATTCTTGCCTACCATTCTGAAGTAAAAATCAACAATTTTTACCACCAGAATCCCACCTTTCTTTCTTTAAAACTACACTGTGGTGTGAGATTCAGTGCGAGTCAAACCATATGTACAGGACTAGCAACATAAGTAGGGATTGATAATGAATGATTGGGGGAAAAAAGACATTTAACAGCAATTCGGTCAGTGAAAGTCACTGAAGCCGGTGTCTTCTTAGACCATTAGCAAAAATGTGAAAAATTAGCCATAGAAGATGTAACTGCTATCTTCTTCAACCACCACCCTGGCAACCCTCTAACCCCCCCCCCACCCCTCCTCCTCCTTCCTAGAAAAACAAAAAAAATATCAAAAACAACTATTCCTCTTGGGTTTAGAATCAGTGCAACAATCGCAATTTCATGCTGTGACCATATTTTTTTCCAGAAGTCTGACATGTTTCCAGAAAAGACTCACTTAGGTGATGGTTTCTTGCCATCTCCAGCTGTGACTGCCGTCAGGTTCTTGCAGCGATAGTTCTCGTAATGGACATTATTGGTTACATCTTTTAAGTCTTGCATGTGCGTTCGGATCAGCATATTTCGAAGAGGTATAAAGTCACAGTGTTCCAGATTTTCAACTGTAAAATGAACAAATTTAAAAAAAAAAATTGACCTTGGGTTCTGATCAGGATCAGGCCAGCAAAAATTACAACAACAAAACTGAAAAAAGAATCTCTAGTATTGATTGGAATGTTAAAAAGATGTTTCAAAATTAGAATCATAAACTCCCATCTTTCATGTCAACTGGTTGAATCCAGTCTTAGAACCCCTTAACCCTCAGTATTGTCAGTATTGATGTTCCAACAACCTCTCTCAACATTCCATATTTTACTCTAGCAATTTAATGTTCTACGTTCTGACATTCCTTTTAACCAGTTTTGCCTCATTATTTGTATGTTCATCATCCTTTGCCTATCAATATTGTTTTCTTACGCAAATACCAAACTTAATCTAACGGTATTATATTACAATATCGCTCGTCCAGTGATAGTTTCAGCTGAGAAACATTCCTCTTCACTCCAGAAACAAATTTTTGTGTCACTTTTCATATCTCAACCCCAATAGAACGTTCTGCTCACCAAAACATTTTAATTACATTCACGAGTAATACCAAAGTCAGAAAAAACGAAACAGAATTGCTAATGATCTGAAACCGACGAAGATTATTAAATTAGACATAGTTTCAGGATTAAGTTTTCCTTTGTCTGGTCCATCCCGTCATATATTTTGTCTTTTCTCTCGCAGTCTGTTCATGGAACATTGTTCCAAAATATGACTCACACAAGCTATGCAAATAACTTACAAGATGTGACGAGCACGACCCGTGAGAATTTCAGTTCGAACAGAAGTTTGAAACCATTTTGATGCGAAAGGGAAGCAATTAATTCATTTTTAATGTCCAAACATGAAACAAGAATATTAAAGGGGTCCTGATTTGTGAAGGTTGTCAGATGGATCAGAGATGAACAAATTTGCTGGCGGGCATTGAATCCAACTGAAGGAAGATATCCAGAAAGGCCAACAGATTTATCTAAGATGAACTTGAAGAATTTACAACACCCTGATGGTTGACCACTGTCTACTAGGCACAGATCCAGGGTTGGGGTGTGGGGGTGGTGAACACCCTCCTTTTCAACCCCATGCAATAATTCAAAAGTAGTTACTACCACAACTTTGTGTTTAGACCAAACCTAATTTATAACCTCAGTGTGCCTCAGACTGCACCAGTCTTAAAAATCAGGTCTACTAGGAATTATACGTACAACTAGCATACTTGGTAGTACAGATTAGCATACTTAAGACTACAATTAGACTACAATTAGACCACAATTAGCATACTTGGTGGTACAGATGACACAAGACTAGAATTGATATCACTGAGAACAGAAGAGTATCATTTTTTTTTGGAGAAAAAAAATAAATAAAAACAGCAAAGACTGTATCATTATAAAAGACCCCTTTAATATCATGACAAAACTAGCCATGCTCTGGAGTGAAATGAAAAACAGGAAAGAGTACAAAAAGACAAAAATTCAAGAAACTGAATCGTACCAGAAGTACTGTAAATTTTAATCAAGTGTGATGGGCTTTCGTTTCTATTAAATGGTTAACTTTGCCTACATATAAATGATCTTTGATGGTTAATGCTTTTACTTTCACATGCTCAAATTTGGTAGCAGATATACTATACAAAAGCAAACTTGTTTATGTCTGAACATTGTTCCTATGGTAACCATGATTTCCAGTTTGGTAAATCCAAAGAATCTCATTAACTTCTGTAGCCGGTTCCGAAAGTGGATTCATTTAGCCTAGCATCGGGAGAGAAAGACTAGGCAGCTACTAACCTTCTGCTATTCCCCACGGATACTGGCGACCTCTGACCCTCTTGCCATTAGCTTCTAGGATCATGTTACTGCCAACCACTGCAAAAGGCACTCTTTCCTGAGAGACAGAGAGAATAAATGAGTAGACATGATGAAATCCTAACTTTAAGAACTTAGGATTGCTATTAAAGTGTCGTGATTGGCGAACACAATATTAAAAATTTTATGAGTGAATTGCAAATTCAACTCAAACCAAAGTTTAACTATATACTAACAATTTGAAATGCAACAATTTTCACCAAATTTTTTTTTTAAGTTTATAGTTAATATTAATGTTTCTCTCAATGTACTTCACTCCATGTAACTGGCTACCAAACTAAATAATATACTGCTCATCTTCAAAGAATAGCTATTAAAAAATTAGCATTACTCAAATGATACATTTTACTGATCTCACTTCACTTTTTTATAGATGTTCCAAAGGAATATTTTTTAACTTATAATTTCAAAATGATGTTCCTTATATCACCCACCTCCCTCCCTCCCCACCCATCCCCCCCACCCTTTTACTAGATTTACTCAGAGGTTGCGATATTTCAGTTCACCCTCAAACCTTAGTTAGTTAACATATCACATGAAATAATATGCCATGAAATGCCATCGACCAACTTTAGTAATACCTATTTCTGTATAGCCAGCCATGTGCATCCTTACTGAAAATCAATGTTAGATTATATGTGAAAAATTTCACTAAAAAGTCACAATTTTCACAAGTTAGGTGGGTACCTGTAATATTTCAATATATCGAGTGCAATGCATGATTGCATTGAATTACTACTGCATAACCTCTAAATAGTTTTACAACTGTGCACTGCTCGCTGCTTATGATGAGCATCACGCTTCACAATGTTTATTGCTTCGTAGTGAAAGTGAACCATGCTAAAGTATATTTATGTACATATTTGTTGCTAGTTAAGAACTGTTAAAGATTCTCTAGAGAACAAAAACCTCATTAAAAATCAAATCGAAATTCGGTGACAGTTAATGAGGCAATTTCTGCAAGTATCAACCACATCCATATTTCTAATTATTATTAACTTTCAGTTCAAACCCTTTTTGTTTTTTTAATGTCACTCGAGAAAGAAACTTGTTGGCTGTTATTAGTCTTGCAAGGCGGCTAGTTCCTGTCTAGTCTTATAGTAAATGTTTTCAAAACAGAAACCAAAAATATCTAAATTAAAACAACTTTTTTAGCTTTACAATCTGACTTACGCCCTATGGACAGCTCTCGAGAGTGTACACTGGATACTTATAGTCGATATGCAGCATCATTCAGGATTCAAGAATTTCTTGAATCTTTCAGGATTCAAGAATTTCGGCAATTAAAAAGAAAGGGTTTAAGAAACGGACGTTTCACTGAAATATGTTAGCAACAAGAGGCACAGGAAGGATTTCTTCACTGCTGAAGAAATTCCACAAGAGTGAGAACTCCTTTGAGTTTCTATCTACGGCATTCTACTGGGACAAGTTAATATGTTATTCCTATCTATTAAAGTATTCCACAAAAGACAAGCTTGTTAACTTCCTATGGTAGCATGCCACCTACAAAGAGTCCCTTCTACTTGTAAGGATTTTTACCAATCCATTTTAACTCCTGAGGATCCTACAAGATTTTAATTTAAAGCTTTCTAATGAATCACACTAGCACCATAAAGTGGAATAACTCCAAAATCAAGATGTGAACACCATTGACATCTTCCCTAGAGAGGCTTTGGACGAGTTACTCCTAGCTACTTGATAAAAGTAAAATGACGAAGACGGAAGGTTTGTCGTTTCTCTTACAAAGCTAAGCTCGTTTTACATAAATCCCTCTGCTCCCCTCCCAGATTAATAAGTAGCTTCAGTAAATCCCTCTGCTCCTCTCCCAGATTAATAAGTACCTTCAGGGTGTTTGGGGTGTTTTCCTTCACCTCTTTGGGTCCGTTCCTCCGCTGTAAGAGACCGAACCGTGCATAAATGGTCCCAGGCAAGGCATGGCATGGGATGGATTGGAATGGGTGAAGGGGGAAATGGAGGGGAGGGAGGTGGCAATGATGCAGATTGTGCAGGAAGAACGTGTGGAAGAGCATGAACAGAAGGATGAGATAAGGAGGGAAGGGATAAAAAAAAAAGAGAAGAGAAGAGACAAAGACATTTATGTTAGCAAGCACAGCAATGCAAGATATGAAATCTAACTATATACTGGTTACCCCAAAGCAAACTTAAGGAAAACCTTCCCCTCAAAAATAACAGTGAGCCACAGCAAAAGGGGGGGGGGGAACTCTTTTTGTCGGTTAATGAAGCAACCCTCTAACAAAAGCAATTAACTACAATCAATCTCACTCATAGGCTGAGACGAAGACAGTAAATCTGTATCTGCTTGAAATCTTGCAGACGAAAGTAAAAGAACAGGAGAGGGGGGGGGGGCACATAGGGTAAATCCATTTCTTTAAAATAGGGTAACGAGCTATAACTGGGGCGGCATCTATTAACCATCAAAATGTTAACCTTGATTTAATGATCTATACGATATGGCTAAAATATAACTTTAAAAAAAAACGATCTTAACATGACTCAGTCTCCATATATATATTAAAATCATTCCTCTATCCATTTCTGGATAAACAACTCTTGACATGACGCTAAATTCAATATTGATAGAGAATTATGTCAACCCACATATCAACAAACCATTCCTATGATTGTAAGCACACACACACCCCTTCCACCACCCCCCCCCACTCACCCACCCCATAACTCTATCCATTTATCAATCATCCACTCTCGCATGACAAAACAATTGCTGTACCCATTTATCAAAGATCTATGTGATTTAAATGCAATTTAATGTAATGTGATGAAGAGTTCTGACATTTTGTCCGACATCTGGATGAACTCAAGAAAAATGCAAAAATGCAATTTTTTTTTTTGGGGGGTCGAGTGAAGATACATGATTGCTTGATACAAATGTAACATGAGAAGTATGTAGCACCAAAAGGACGCTATTACCAAACCGACACAGTGGACTACAAAGACTGGAAAAATAAAGAAACATGACCTTGATCCCCAAATGTAAGTGAAAACCGGTTTAAGCAAAAATTCAAATCGAGACAAATTTGAATGCCCAAAATGGCCGATGTACTACTTACCAACCTCTTAGCCATTACTGTAAACTATAGCTGTGTTTACTTTAAGAGTATTTATATCAACCTGTTAGCCAATATTACAAACCATAGCTGTGTTTCCTGTTAAGAGTATTTTCTTCAACTTTATACATAGTGCCGACCCGTGCGTCTATCTGCCTATATTATAGATTGTGAATTGAATCCCTTGAACATGTTGGTACAGAACTAATCTATGTAATGTGCTTGGGAGACAGCTGAAAGTTTTAGTTTGGCACAGGTTTAGGTGGCAAACTTCCTGCTTGATCTAACCTAAACATAGACATTGGCCCATCGTTTACAATCATTTAAGGAAAAGTTTCCAAGTTTCCACCTCTACACAAAATTATGGCACTGCTAACAAATGAGACTAAGCTTTGTTTATCACAATTTTTCCTCTCATTCACTTCACATCCAGTCTTTGACATTGTTCGTGCTAAATTATGCTATTTGATTTAGTTCATTATTAGAATCCTTATCATAATTCTTTTCCATCTCTGCTTTGTGTTCACAGAATTATCCACATCTTCGGTGTCCAAATATCCAAAGGAACGGTTCTTAACGTCTGAAGACGCAGTGGAAATGCACTCCTTTGTTTGTTTTTGAAGTTTTCTTTCGGATATATCTTTTAATTTACGCCCTGACTGTGATAAATATGCCTTGTTCATCTTCTTTCCAACACACTCCCTGTCTGATCTGGTTAACAACCCTGATGCTGGGATTCCTATTACATGTTTAATTTTTTAATGAAATTTAATGAATTTGGGGTTTTTAATTTTCTTTTTTTTTTTTTTTTTTTTAAGGAGGGGGGAGTGGGAAGGGCAGGGATAATAGGGTAGGCAGTAATGAGGGGAACAGCAAACAGCTCTCTAGCAGAAACTGAAGACACAACAACTAAATCACCACATTAATGTAGTAATTATGTTAGTTCAAGACATTCTACGATTCACGTGAATATACGGAGCAAGGTGCAGGAATCATCGCACGGATAATACTAAATAAGTACTGCGGCTTCTATTACTCACAGCTAGTTTCTTGCTGGCACTGTTTTCTTCTTCGTCTTCGATATCTGGAAACTCGTAGATGTTGATCTCGTTGTCTCTGATTTCTTTCAAAATCTATGAAAAAGAAGGAAAAGGCAAAGTGATTTTTCACCTTCAGGTGCACCGAGAAGTGTCATTAAGGTCCTAATTGACTGTGACGTCCGTAATGTAGAGAACCAATTCTTTGCTATCCCTGACAACCAGAGAGACAAACGGTACTTCCTAATAGGAAACCATTGTACTTGATCAAGTCCTCACCCCTGACCTTAAAATGTCTGTCATGATAACCATCGTTAGACGTTGTGTTGTTAATTGCCATTCGAGATTTGCTTCGTGACGGTTTTGCCACCGAACCAAAGATTGAATATATCAGGTGAAAAAAACAAGAAAAGTGAGAGACGGAAAAAAGCGTAAACTACGTAAAGAAAAATGGGTTTCTATCACCAATTAACCTACCCGAATGGTAGTTGAAGTACTTCCTGTTATCATTAATGGAGTGCTGATTTGAGTTAAAGGACAAATTAAGGATATCCCCTCATAGATGACTCCTGTTGACTTCCTTTAGCATTGCATGGCTGATAGTTACCACATACAACTATATTTACACACAGATATATATACACATCCACACACACACACACATACACACAGTCAACAACAATGGTTGGCGTATCCAAATCACTACTTTGTAAATGATTTTGTTTTGAGGGAAGATGTCGAGCGCTTCCAAATAACAACATAATACAGTAGGTCACGATGGCTTGACTAGTAGTCCAAATTTCACTGCCACTGACAAGGAAGAGGTCAAAAATGTTTTGATATTTTCCAACTTTTTTTGCACCTGACAGATACTAATATACAGACAGTGTCTGGTCCCGAATTTTTTTAGGATTCAATCAAATTTAGTAATCACTTGTATAATCACTTTTTAAGGATGGCTGAGTCTGATCAACTTACTTTGAAAAATCATTTCTGTGAAATTGCTAACCAACCACAAAAAGCTGATTTAAAGATATTTATCTTTGTTACTTCCTCCTCATTTATATCCTATGAGTACCTGAGTGGGTGGGGGAGGGTGGGGTAAGGGGGGGTGTGGAGAGGGAGGATGCTAGGGTGAACAGATCTTGGGATATAAGTTATTCAACAACTACTATTAATCTGCAGTTCATAGCAATGCTTGCCTGACAGTTAGCCTGTTTTATTATTCCCTGCACTAACATAATCTGTACCATAGACAGGAAATGAGGAATCTGGGGTCAAATAACTGGTTGGGACGTACAAATAAATTCAACAGACAGTTACGATGTATAAGATGGACACTCCTCCAGCTGCATGAAAATAAACATCACTTAGTCACAAAACCTGAAACTACCGCGGCTACGTTTCCTGAATCAAAACTTTACAGCCAGTTTCCGGTGAACTCGAGTGGAGCTAAAATAACAAACTCTGTCACTGAAGGAATGCCAACCACATATTTTAAACCTATTAGTGAAGCTGGTGACATCACAGAGTAATTCCTGCCAGCGTTTATATACAGCACGGTTGTATATTAATACAAAACTAACCATTGCAGTACAAACAGCTTCCATCTATGTGCGTGCGTGCCAAGGATACAATCAGAAATCATAACTAGCCAGAATTGTTTAATACCGAAGGTCCTTACCTCAACAACTGACTTTTTGACCATTTTTTTTCCAATTATTTTTTATATTTTATATTTTATTTTATATTTCCCACACACTCTTTTTTTAGGCACGTCCTGAAGCTTCCAGAGTACACCATTGTTCTTTTTTCTGAATTCAAACATTATCCTTCCTAATACGAAATAATAACTAACTAGGATATTTATCCTGTAGTCTGCAATAGGACTATATAGTGAAACACAAAAAGCTGGTGATTTACAATTTATCAAAATCCAGTGACCTGCTTTCTTAATCTCTCTATTAAGCTTCCACTTCAGCATTGTCACACCTGTTTGTTTACATAATGAACTTCAGAGTACCCACTAGACATCGACATCGACATCGACTTATTTCTTAGCGTTACTAAACACAATTTTTTGTTTTACCCTTTTCTTGAATTCTTTGCACTCGTCTGGGGTGAGTGTATCGGCCTTGGCAATGAGTGGGATGATGTTGACTCTGTCATGTAACCTCTTCATCAATTCAACATCCAGAGGTTTTAATCTTTAAAGAAAGAAACCAAAAATATCAATAAATTGTAGTCTGAATACCATATCAAAAGACAGTCCTCATTGAGACAAAAAACAAATTTCCATCTAGTCTTGCCCCCTTTCCTGTTGATTAAAGACCTAATGGTCAGGATGTGTAAGTATGGAGTAAGAAGCTGATCTCCTTTGCCTCCCCCAACCACCCCCAACCCCCCCCCCCTCCACACAAGTAAGACTGAACAAAACTGAACACATTCACCTCACAGCATCAGTGCAGAAAGGATGCAGGGCAAACGTGGATCACACAAATTCCTTCAACTACAATATGATCCACCCCCCCCCCCCGGCCCCATTTTTTTCAATACACTTTGCAAATCCTTGACCAAGTCCCAAACATTATTCACATACCAAACAACTCACAGCCAAACTATTTTCCCTACAATACCACTCTCTGTTTCTTCTCGATTGGCCTGTATTTTTACCCTGTTTATCTTCCCTACCACATGATGTCAAGGAAGAACACTTGGATTACAACACACTGCAATCATTTACAAAACATTTCAAGGATAAAGTTTTTTCCTTCAAATTTTCTTGTTTCATATTTCTCAAGTAGGTTTCTAAATAAAGTATCCATAGACAAGATGAAAATTTACTGCATTTTTTTTTTGTCAAAATAAGCAGCCTCTCTCTTTCAATTTAGATTTTGAGGAAATCTTTCATCATACGATGACATAGTAAAAGATAATATTAAAATATCATAAAAATAACCCTCGTTTACCTTCTATGAACACATCCTGCACACAGAACAATTCAATCAACACTTCTGACAACACAACAATGCAAAAATGGTATAGAAAAGACCCCCTATGCCACTCCACCCCCCCCCCCCCAACTTAAACAACTGTTAGGTGTGTGAAGTCTACACCAGCCTCTGACACTGACCTTTGGGTCAGCTAATCTCATTCTTCAAACACACTAAACTATTGACAAGACAAACAAATTCAAAAGCTGGCAAGGAAACAAAAGTACTGGAACTCAAATTAATTGTCCAGGAAAAGGCCATACTTCAGTGAAGCCCTAGTACACAAAAAAGACAAACACATTTGCCCGTTATTAAACCATTAATTGGTTTACCAGTTGGGAGTGAACGTTATCTCCGAATCCAAACAAATTCGGGACTTATTTGTCGTGTTAATTGCATAGCAAACTGCTATATACAGAAATAGACAGAAGTTGCAAAGATGTGTTAAAGCAGCTTTTCTGAGTATTTTATGGTCAACACATTCACTTACAAACTGCTATAGAATTAGTGAACCAAATTATTCTCTAGTCACAATCTCCCAATGGCTTTCTCTCATCATACTCCTGCTTTATTTATGACCTCACACCTTATGACCTACTCTAACTGGATCATCACATCCTCCCTCTCTCAGACACATCTCTGTCTAACCTCATAAAATGAAGGGTCAGGGTAGGGTGACATGCACCCTGGACTTACCCATGACCTGATGGGGCGATGAAGTAAAGGCAACAATGGACTCTTTTGTCTGGTAAGCTACATCTGTTTACTCTGGACTCAGAATTCAAGTACTCCTCAAATTTGGTGTCTATGTGCTCCAAAATAGGTTGCCAACTGTCAAAACAGAAGATTTTAATAACCCTCAAAAATATCATGTCTTCCAAAAAAACACCAAAAACAAACATGGTTAGCAGTAGTGAAAGCAGTAACAGTCTATGGCCTTACAAACCTCACAGTAAAACAATGACACGTTATTACAGTACCTTTGCACATGCGAAAGAATATAAGACATCCCCTCTGGCTATTTTCAGAGCCGCCAATCTTCGGAAAAACTTTCCATTATTTATCAGACCCTAAAATCTATTTTTCCTACATAACCTGTATTTTGGCAAAATACATGTACAAGAGCCCAGCAACAATCTTTTCACCAAAAAACTGAAAATCAATCAATCATTACTAAAAACAAATGAAAAGCCTACATTAGAACTGGTTAATACATTGTTTCAAGAGAATCAAACCAGTAAAGTATTAATGGCAGGTACATTATCAATATCAGCAAGCATTGACAGAAAGTTTTCAAATAAATCACCATTTCAAGAGCATATCTGAGCGTCTAATTGCCACAAGGTAAATAATTTTTTTGCCACTTACAATCATACGTTGTAATACTTGTATACTGTTGGCCTGATAGGCCTACAATGCAAATGCTAAGACCCATCACTTTACTTTATCCACACCATCTCCATCCTACTCATCTCTCCACAACAACCTGTCCAATAATTTTTTTTTTTTTACAAAAGGCCATTCTCCTGGCGCCTGCTGCCCTCTCTCCTCCCTCTTTTCGTACCAAAACTGTTTACAACCCCAACGTATCACTTAACTCACCAGTTACTGTTATCTACTTGGTCCCCAAAGCCTGGAGTATCAACAATTGTTAGTCTTAGATTTACACCATTCTCCTTCAGATGTACATTTGAGGTTTCCACCTGCAAGAACAAGAAGATCAATCGGTCCCATAAAAGTGCACATTTCATAACAGGAATGTTGGGCAGGAAGCTACAGTAAGTCAGGAGGTGTGTGACCCGGTTCATCTCGATTTTTTCCCCTCTGTAATCCCTTATTTATACCCCCCAGTTATCCTTCCCCAACCCCCTCCCCACCTCACATATAAGAGAACAGGGCTAATCTCAATTTCTCAAAAGTTCAAATAATATTTTACTTTCACTACAGAAATTCAAGGCTGAGAAGGTACTGCACACAGGTGACAGACATATAGTCTCATAGTGTACAGTGACAGTTTTACCGTTGTTTACCTTTTTTTGGTTCCAATTCAAATTACAGGAAGTTTGCACTTTCCTTGTAACACATCTTTGTTTATTGACCTGACTTTCTTTCAGTAACAATAACAAGACCCCAAACTGTACGACCAAAAGAACACTGAAAAACAGGCCCGGGTCAGTTTATGAATATACTGTATGCTGACTGAAAGATCAGTATTTTCAAAGGGAATTTGCAACTTATGAAAAGGTATCCACACCTTAAGGAATGTATTATCCCGCCGACAAACTGCTGAATTATTCAATGGTGTACCATATATCCGTTATGACTCACCTATTTTATCTAACACTGACATCAAACTTGTGGAAATAATACAATAGACTGGTGTTTTCACAAGCCTGTAGAGCGGTCGTTTTGAACTGCGCAAGTTCTTACAAATTACAGCTCGGTCTGAACGAACGGCTTTATCGGCTGGAAACGTTTCGGGGCAGCTTATAGTGATTGTAATAATTGTCATTTCATCAACAACAGAGGATTTGAAGAAAAAAAACAGCCTAAAAGGGAATTTTGATTCGCAGCACCAATTCACATGACGTACGAATAACTGTACAGTAACCTTACATACTGTGATAACATACAGACAAACAAATACATCAACAGACTACAAACATCCAAAGAAAACAGCAACCTAAAATGGTTTGATTTACCAATGGAAAGGGGCCAAATGTGACCACAACACTAACACATTACAGTGACATTATGGAATGCAACATTTTATGATATAACTTCCGACTGTTTGCAGAAAGAGTTAGGCGTTGTCTTGGGGGGGGAAAAGTACCCTGTCCCAGGGAACACTTTTGGTAACTAAATCATGGGCTGATATTAACTGAAAGGGGTTTTTCTGGCCAGTTTTTTAAAGAAAAATAAAGACTGGGACAGCAGTAACAATGACGACAGGAATAAAGTCCTTTGCACTCTACTAATATACTCAGCCATAGCCAAAATGCGAGTACAGTACTTTCTGTGCTATTCAATAAGAGTTCAATTATTGTCCCTTCTTGAAGGGAAAACTCAAGGGGCTGTTGACATTAATCTCTGCTTGAGACTTTATTTTTACAGGGGTGCACTGCAGTACATAAATGACCATGTGGAATGTCAAATTCATAATTCTTTTGGAGTACAAAGTCTTCGTTTCTATCGCAAAACGCGACTTGCTTGATTGAACTCGATCGCACTTTTGCATTTTGTGACCGTTTCCAAACAACAATTTTAACGGTGAATTCATGGAATACCTGCAAGACCGTGATGCATATCCAGAGTATTTGTGCGCGCCCGAGAAAAGGCAAAAATAAATAACCAAAGAACTTGGCTCTACAATAAACATAAGTCTACTTGTCACTCAGTTGAGTGCCAATTAAACTTGTTTGCTCTACCAGAATCAAATATGCTTGTTTTGTTTGCCAGACTTATTGTAAGATCCATTTCTGCATAAAACTGCTGTTCAAAACTGAGCTGACCTTAAGCTGGGAACTATTATTATACCATTTCCAACTGCATAGCTCTTTGGGAGACACACCTGTATATCCCAGTTTGAACAAAAATTGGTACAAAATACAAGAATTTTTTTAACAACGGCCGACAACCCCTACTTTGTCATCAAAAGATTAATACAATTTGGGAGTGGAAATATTTCATCCCCCATCCTTCATTTCCCATAATGTAACTTTTTCTCTCTCCATTAACCTACAAAACCTCTCCATTTGAATACCCCATTCACTGAAAATACCCACATTAATATATCCTAACACACCATCCTAATGCACCATCCTAATACACCATCCAAATGCAATTAAGACTGCGTAATGCAGGAAGTTATGACGTTCAAGTGCTGTGCTGCAAAAACATGCCATAAAAATATCAGTATCTACAATATTACCAACGTCTCAAGAGGTACTATACAGAAACAACACACCCTTGAAATACCTCATATTTGACTATAAGAGTGTGATATGCAGGAAGCAGTTCAGTGATATTAGTTTGTGTAGTAGTTTTGAAGGCTTTGCACGTCGTCCAATGTATGAGGCTATGGTCTCTGCCTTCAAAAACTGCTGCATGCACTTGTTATACAGCAATTTTCCCATTTTGCATAGCATAATATAAATCGGTAAGTTACTCCCTGAAATGCATGTCATCCCAATCTTATCCTCGTCCTAACAAGCTCAGAAGACAGTATTATGGCATATCAACCTGCTGCAGAGAGGTACTGTGTAGATTTCTGTATACTGTACAGCATTGGCTATGAACCATCACACCTCGTAGGGATCACAGGCACCTACAGAACATTTCATAAACAGTGAGGTGTTACATCACTCTACCAGGAGATGTTGACAGTCATAGTACTTCTTCTTAACAGCCTTAAAGGTCAAGGATTTAAACAAGGAACTCTCAGTTTATAATACTACAGCAAATTCAGTTAAAGTTTGGAAAAATTCCAAAATTATATTTAAGAGGGACGAGCTTACCTGTCTCCCCACATTTTTATCACTCTCGTTCTACCGTTTCTAGAATGAACTCGTAACCTTTTAACACTGTGCGCCCTCTATAACCGGACCCTCCTCCGCTCAATGCCCTTCCTTCTCATTCTACCATCCAAAGTGTAAGCATCGATCGTTTTCTTGTGTGGATTTATTATTTACTTAATTCGATCAGTACGGTTTCCTAGGATCCTTGTTTGGTATTTGCTGGGAGTAGGAATACTACTACTACTCTTCGTGCACGGCTCGATAAGTATCCATTTTGTTTACAGCAAATTCTGTTAAATTTTGCATTGCTTTGAGTATTCGTGTCAAAATCTTCACCCAAGTCCTATGGGCACCATTACACTTTCCTTGTCACCGAGTCCAGCAATGTTTCTCAATGTGTGCGATGTACAATGAGTGGATTGCTAAGATGTGTACGTGTAGCACTGTGAACACACTGGACCGCTCTTTTTTCAGTACCATATTAGAACCAAAATTCATATATCTCACACTTGCTATACAAAATGTAAATAATATTATACTCCCTCAATCCCCTCTCCCATCTCCCCCCCCCCCCATCCCACCCCACTTTCATCTCTCTGCTGTATATTTAAGGCTGCAAGAAGTGCTAATTTAAGGGTACACTATAAACCAGGTGGGAAATCTTAACGTGTCAAGTTTCCCCTCTCATTACTGACACCAGACCCCATTTTGATGCCTCTAGGATATTAAGAGACCCTACCAGTTTTAACCCTTAGCTTCCAGCAGAGCATTACATGTAAGCTTCACAGGGTTTCCAGGGAGGTTCTACTTCAATGTGAGGACAACCTTCTGTTAAGCTTTGTGACAGGACAATAATCTGGTTTTAATAGTTTCTGTATATTTTCACTGTGTGACTGCTGACCTCTCTGGAAGCAAAACTACCTATAGTTGTAGAAAAAGGATCTTTCCTCTCCAGACAGACATACTTGTAGCAGCTGTGAACTTTCAAACTAAGACACACGGCATGTGCTAATGAAACACAGACTAAAATGTATATCTCCATTGCAAACGATATTAGGAATCCCAATAATAATGTTCTTCTTTAATAACAAAGCATCTTTCAATTCACATAATAAAGTGCTACAGTAAGTTCAAAACATTTGAAGTTTTACTATTGTGTTTTATATGTGGTTAATGCCCAGTATTGTTTCTTCAGCCAGGGGCTCCTCTCCAATGTCCCCCGACTCAAATACACCCTCCTGTGCTTGTGCTGTCTGTAACATTGTTTAATAATGACTCAAACTACTATTTTTACAGCTCGTATAGTAAACAAGTTCTACTTCGTCGATGAGTTGGTGCTTCCTTCAAGCTCTGAGGTCTCTAAGAATCGATTCGAGTAGCTCTTGGAGAGATTATTTTTCGAGACAGACGACAGAATTCCGCCAGGCAGTGCTGCGGCGGCCACAGCTATGACTCATGGCATGACTTACCTTAACAGTCTTCTTGATTCTTTGAGAAGGACCGGGATAGACGGAGGAGTATATATCTGTGAGAAACAGTGAGTTGATAAGTGTGCTCTTTCCCAGACCTGATTCACCTGAAAAATGAGGAAAGGAAAGATATCAATCAGAACGGGGAAGGAAAGTAAATGTACAAAGAAAAATATTCATATTCAAATCATCCCGCAGCTGTATGAATTGTTCAGACTAGTTCGAAACAAATCCCGACAGTGCCAGACCTGTTTACCTGATTACCACCTGGCGTGACGTGCAAGCTAGAAGCAAATTGGTCTTCCCTACGCGCATGTTTATAATACGTCAAATCTCGGCTTTATCATCATAAACATACATTAAATTATACGTCAAATCTCGGCTTTATCATCATAAACATAAGGCATTTAAGCCATAGCTATTATTTATGTTACAATGACAAAAGAGGAAGGGGAGAAAAATATGATCAGAGGTTTGAACTGAATTAAACTCAACAAACTTCCACCACCTATTGCAAATAATTAATAAAATCAATTAATGACAAAATAATCAGAAAACAGTTCCCTCAACTTTCCATAAATCACTTAAAATATAAAAGAATCATCTTCACAGCTCATTATGTCACGATCAAATGTCTGACTTATAAAAAAAAGTGAGATTTAAAATTTTCAATTTAAATCCATCAATTATACTAAACAACATGTTTGATATTTTAATTGTATGGTATTCTCTTTGTTGGGAACTGAAAGGTGAACGACTGCTGGTGTTCACTGAGTTTAGGTGAATGTACTACTGTATGTACTTGAGTGTCTCACTAGCTGTCTTGTAGTCACGCTTTAATCCATCAACTTTCATGGAGCTCTAACAGATCTCAGAAATACTTCAAAGGCATCAGCAGTAGTGGTACCTAATTGTAGCATGCTCAAACTGACCAGACAGTTTTCAATTTAAGTATTTATCCTGATGGTTCTGATCGTCCATATTATATAGCAGACAGAGGAAAGAATGGTTCATTTTAAATGTCTCAATGAGGCAGGCAAAATGCTATCACGGTGGCAGTAAAATATATATGTTGAAATCTGAGCCTCGGTGACCATTATTTGACATTCTAGCATAATTTGGGGACAGTACTGAATTACTGATGACCTTTCACTAAGTACTGTATATACACTCAAGTATATCAGGATTAAACCATCAAACCTGTTACATTGATACGGTTTAGTTAATGTCAAGTCTGTACATGAATGGTACACAGTGCACGAACAGTACACTGACTGACCACTACTATTTACGATGAACATAAAAAATCAGTGGGTGAGATTTTGTTCCTACTGGTGGGATGGGATGGGGATGGGGTGGGGATTGGGTGGGGGTGGGGATGGGGGTGAGGGAGGTGAAGAGTTGCTAAATATTCCCAAGTGTCTACCCATAGAAATAATATTGTTAAAGTGTACAGTACCCATAGAGTTTAATTGAATGAATTTTTTCTTGGTTCGGGGCCAATGACTTGAACACTACCGTACGACAGATGAATGAAACATATGGCTTTGTAAATTAGATAGTTCAAAGAATTAATAAGTCTCGCCCAATTAATAGTAATTAAACACATTGGCATGGATGAGATTACCAAAACAGATTGACCAGTAGGCTATACTGAATGCATGAGTTACCGATACCAAGAACCAGGAGGCAGTCACTTGAGAACTGAAGTTACAAGTACTCTGAACTGCAAACATTGAAAATGTTTATACAATTATCATAAATCCATATGCTGGTACCTAAACACAAATGTTGATCACAAACTGCAACACAGAAAAGTGTAGTGATATTGGTTGTTTCTTCCTATTCTAATCTAACTATACCATCCAGCAGTACATAAGGGAATCATTTGCCTCCAGACAGAAACCCAAGACACATAGAGACTGACGATGGATGTAGTCTGAAGATTAAAAGGTAGATTGAAAATGAAGAGGAAATGGTTGGTAATTCAGAAGAATGGGTCATATGGAATGTAGTGATAAAAAGACTAAGGAAGCTTGCATAACACACAGTGTAGGAAGCTAGAATACACCAAGGGTCTTTCTCAGATGTCAGTTTTTGATCAAAGATAATATTTTCCTTGAAAGCAACATTTAGGTGGTGGGCTCACTGGTTTGGTGCAAATCTTTGATTTCCTATTCTGTCTCTAAATATATTATCCGTACACCCATGAAATACAAGATAACAAATTGAAACATTAAGTGTTTTTCTGTGTGTCTACATCGTGGAAAGTTGGCATTCACTGTCACTAACTGTGGCAGCTAAGGATTACGACTGTGTTAGCTTCCATGCGCCAGTACATTTTCATGTTTTATATGGTTTGAATTATGACATTGTGTGTATTGATTGGCAGGCTGCTGTGGCAGTAATCACACAGAGAAGGCTATGGAGGCAAACAAGAAGAGGAATACAACAGTGTAAACATAGAGAAATTGTGTAGTATGAATAAGAATATTTAGCTTGTTATATCAATGCCATAACTCATTGGAAAGGCTGACCTGTCTTTAAACTGCTTGAACTTGAACAAAATCCCCTGACAAATATATGCAACCTTCTCAACTTATACATGGTAAGGTCGCATAGAAGCCACCAAAATAGGCATTCTTCTCCCTTTGGGTAGAAATCTTCAGTCAACACCATTTATGGATGCCTTTTTAGTATCTCATACTTTATCACTCTACAGAAGCTTCCTGGTACATTCACAGTTTAAAATTCTGCTGATAACACCATCAAAAACAATCACAGATGCTATCCAAGGAATGCTACTATAGCGACCTTCCAATGTTCCAGTGAATTTTTCCAGGATTTGTGTGTGTATGCGTGTATGTATTTATGTATGTATGAATGTTCTACTGTTGTAGCACCAGCTTGACTTTCTGATGTGTTCCTATATTTGTACAAATACCTTATTTATGCTGACAAAGTGACACTGTGCTTTCCATGGATAACAACACTATTTACTCTTACCACGAAACTGCAGTCCTAAGAGAAATTTAAACTGATAAATTTACAAACAGAAACTCAACGGTTTCACTTCCTTTTAGAACTGCACGTCATTGCGTACAAAAGATGTTGGTTAAGTCCTCCATCACATATACTATACTATAGGTCTTTAGGGCAAAATGATGGTTGCTAACAGCTCTAGCTGAAATCAAAGACTGCTATAAATATTGTAAAAGGCCACAAATTTGGTCAAATTAACAACCCACTGTAAGCATAAATTCTTTTGCAGTTTTGCCAACAACAAAAAATGCACCTTTGAGGGAACCTTTGTATAGCAAACGTTAAGTGAATTTCTCCAACCATCAATCAGAGGTTCTTTCTGCTTTCATGTTACACAGTCCCATGAATTAAACCTCCTGGACTAAATCAACCTGCACAGCATGCCATCTTGCATTAGCATCTAATGAAAGCAACTCTAATAAAAGCAAGAGGTTTAACAGGGATTATGCAGGTCTAGTATTGTAGAATGGTGTGGAACACAAGTTATATAAAATGTAGTGTAGGGGTCGTGTACTACTATTTCAATAATAATGTTAGGGTAACTTAAACTATAAATAGGTACTTTGGTCAACAGCTTTTTAAAGATGCATGATAATACCTACAGTGATGAGAGATAAATACATGTACAGAGCAATTACATCTATAGCTGTGCTATTGTAGTAATATTTGTCATGTGAGCAACTACTGTATCCTTCCTGGAGCAAAACTTGTGACTTAGCCAGGAAACCAACTGGTATAGTTTTTTGCTGAGATATATGCTTTCATTCCTAGTATTACTGAAAAAATCCTGAAATTATCCTTGGATTCTATAGCAACTAATTCCAACAAGAGTTCCCATTGGTAAGAGGTCAGAGAGCAGGTTGATTTCCCCTATGAGCTCATGGCTGACATTCCTATTAGGTGAGTATATGGAACAGTCAATAGGAAGTGGGTGAGACACATATACACCACACAGTGCTACTATTACTACTACCTACAGTACTAGTACCTATAGATTTACAGTACAGAGGTAATCACACTGTCATACAGAATCAATGAGTGGCATAACTTAACTATCAGTGTTGAGTCTTTCATGTGTGCCTGCCATTGAGCTGTGTGTTTATAAACTGTACAGTATTCAGCACACGTCAATACTACTGCACACAGCCTGTTATTACTCTACGTACATACATGCACACACACACGTAGCCTGACTGCATACTCGGTAACATTTAGTTCTCCCTCTCTTCAAAGCGGCTGTCATGAATAATAATTACTGTACATACATGATGTGTAGGAGACTTTCACTGCCTAATTGTGTGTAAACTTAATTAGTCTCATATATAGAAAGTGCTTATTGACTGGTGAAATGTGACTCATAAATAAACTGCATAGAGTTACATACAAAGGAAGGCAATAAATATGATATTATATTAGTATGAGAAGCACATGTACACACATTCTGGTTGTTTTCAGTATATATACTTTCACCCAAGGGAAGAAAATCTAGATAAATGTGAGAGAAAAATGTCAATAATACAACATGTGCATGAGGCATGCATTGCAGAAAAGGTAAAATTTTGGTAACACAGAAACAGTGCTATTACTGTATATTGTGCTCTTATATTGTGTTGGCAGATGCCTCAAAAACAAAGTTAGATTCTCCTGGTCTACAAATTTCCTGCGCACCAAAAAATAAGTTAACCAACGACCAAAGATACTTTCCCAATTTTATTAACTTTTCCGCTACTACCGTAGGTCTGCACTTCACAACCATTATACTTAACTATATGATCAAGTTATCACTAATGCAATGCTTTGTCATAACTACAAAGAAGATTTTCTTTCTCATGAAAACATTATACTTTGGTGAAATTAGACGGTTATCACCCTAACAGATTAGTTTACGGTGCAATAACAAGTTCATCCCTAATTCTAATATGCAAAGTAGGTTAGACTACAGTAGGGACAGTACTGTACATCAGAGAGCTGTAAGACATAATGTGGATAATTGGATCAAAGTTTCAAGCACAATATCTCAATATTGCATGATGATGTGTGCCATTCCTCGCAAAACACTAGTTCCTGTGATTTATGTGGTTTTCCAAAATGCGAGCATGAGGAAGTCGTAAGTAGTTTATATTATGTACATACAACTACTGTATACCAGTGCTTCTCAACCAAGGTCCATGTGGACACCCAGGGGGGAACTGGTAAGTATTGGGTGGTGAATAGAGAAGAGAGGGAGAATTTGGGAGGATGGCCTTCTCTCCATCTAGTTAAGAGCGCATTCAGCACTGTAACAGATATTCTAACCAAGAAACGTGGTAGCCTGGACGTTGCACATCACAGCGATTAACGACTCAAATTAACAAGCGAGATCCTCATATTAAGGCCCTTGTTGAAGAGCATGAAGCTCAACGGTGCCTTTTTATTTCATTTTGTGTATTGTAGAGAGAATCGTAACAGATAACATGAACATTGATTGAATCCCAATGTCTGCTCATATAGCATGTGTGAAAGGAAGTGACAAGAAAACAAATATGGTATGTTTTTGTAGAGATATTAGGGGAAGGGGAGAATTTACCCAGGTGGAGAATCTGAGAGAAAAGGATTAGAAGGACGGGAGCAATACACAATTAGCTGCTTCATGTACAGTCCAGAGCTTACTGCATCAAAACACACAAACAAATTTCTAACTAGATGGTCCTTAAAATATTCATCCATCGTAAATCAGGAATCTACAGCAGATACCTTCAACTGAAGACAAGCTCTGCAGCCTTCTAACCTCCATAGGGAATTAACTCTACGGCTGACCAAACTGGAAGAGTTATTATCTTTTTGGTGGAGATTCTTTCATTCTTGGCATTCCAATCTAGTGATAATCATTCATGGCTGAGCACTTAGATGGTTATTCACTCAGCCATTACCTCAACTCCCTCATATCATCATCATCCTTCTGATGATACTGCAGCCTGGATATATAAACCAACCACAATCAATAGTCCACTCTTGACAGCCAGGCCCTGCTGCTGTCCAATATGATAGTCATACAATGGGATTGAGGGAGAGTTAAAAAGCTTTTATGGTTTCCAATTAAAGACCCCAATCAAATGCCTCCCTCAAAAGATGTTCTTTGATGCTAGGAGTGGTATACATACAATTGTTAACTCTGATGCACCAGACATAAATTGCTATGGCTCAAAATGAGACTTTGGTCATCTTTTTTTTGCGTCATTGGACAATAAAGGGTTACAACTAAGACAGGAAATGGTTGTGATAGTTACAGTTCTTCCTAGGCACAAATACACAAACAGACAATTTGATCAGGATCAAGAGAAACTTTGAAAGAAAAATAACTTTCTAGTTCTGAGCAGAAAATACTGAACAGGCACTTTGTTCTCTTGGATTGGGCTTCCCCTGAACTAGCAATACTTAGGTATAATCAGAATCTAGTGTTGTTTATACCAGGTTGACAGATGTAGGGGGAACATACTAATTACTGTACATAGTTTAACAGACTAATGTACATAGTTCAACAGACTAATTACTGTACATAGTTTAGCAAACTAATTACTGTACCTAGTTTAACAAACTAATTACTTTACATAGTTTAACAGATTAATTAGTTTAACAGACTAACTTCTGTACATAGTTTAACAAATTATGTGTAGAGAACTTTGACACCTTGAAGCAGTATTCATATTACAAGCTAGATTCATGTTACAAGCTATACAGGAATGAACTGTACAGAGGCTAGTAAAGCTCTACTGTTTTGTTGCAGACTTTCTGCATTCTCTTTGCCACTTCATTTTTCCAATCCTTTCCTTTCATTTTGTTTATGGTTGTGATAGTTGGAGCCTTTCATGATGGGAGAAATGTTGGTATGTTCTGAATAACAGGACTGAGGATGCATTAAATTTACGACTCAGCAGGGCAGCAACCACCACTTTTGTACTGGGGCATGGCTACGATGTTAAATCATCCAAGGGAGGGGGGCTATTTGTTTTTCTTTTATCAAATGGAGGGTGCATAGCTCCAAAACGGTGCAATATTTTGCAACTTTGGAAAAGTTGGAAGAAGTTTCCACTGCTTAGGTAGTACTCTATTAATGTACTGTTCTGTAGGATCTATATGTAATATTCTGTATGCCAGTGGAAGAGAGGGGGGGGCTAAAGACTTTCTCTCCCAACCCCTCACAAAGTATACATGGTAAATGCCCTTGCTCCTCATAAAATAATTCTATATTGCAAAGGTCAATGAGTGTTACACTGTTAATCAACATTATAAATGTATGTTTCATTTAGTGTAAAAAAAAAATCAAGTTGAGTCTTGGTCAATTTTCAACACTGCCCTGTTATTACTGTACTCAAGTCACAGAGACAAAAGTCTCGCTCAAAGATTTCATCCAACATGTTTCTTTTGGATTACAAACATCTGTTAGTTTACTTTTCACGAGTGACAAACATGATATGTAAAAACTGTCTGGACAGTAGTAGACAACAAGGTATTAAGAATTCACAACGCTCATAAATAACTCACAAGATTATTGTTCATTCTGTGACAGAATGTTGAGAAGTGTGTTCTAGTGTGTCTTAGGGATTGGTTTGGCAATAGGTAACAGAATGCAAACAACAACACAAGCAGCAGAGAGGATAGGCTTGACCACAAAATATTTAAGGATTTCACAACAAACAATGGTAATCATTCATATTCACACACCACTAGAATGGGAAATTCTCTTTATTCAGTACTTCTAGGCAATGCCAAGCAATTCTTTTCAGTCAGAAACAAGGGATGCCTATGTATGGTAAACATTCCAATCAGCACACCAACTGACAGTGATTTATAACACAGATATTGCAGGGGACTAAATAACTGAAAATGTTTCCAGCAGGGGGTGTATAATATCTAACATATATGTATATATCAATTCCAAGTTATTGGACTGGGGAAACTGTTCACATTAGATGGTGAGCAATGTTTAAGTTAAAATGTAAATGTGGATCAGACCCAGCAAGTTGAACCCTGCGATGGACGAGGACCAAGGGACGATCAGACCCTGTGCTCCGTACTAAATTTGTAATGTAAACTCAGCTTGGGGTTGACCTGGGATCAATGGTGCCCTTTAACTTCCGTTGTTATCTGTTTTGATCGTCATTTGATGCAATATTAGCAGACTTAGGCATTAGCAACAGTGCAACACAACACACTGCTTCTGGTTTAATGCCTTTCTTTCTAGTATAAATATATATAAATAAATCCTCAACTTCCTGTTCGGTGATCGCAAGCACCGGGTCCAATATGGGGAGGGGGTGTGGAGGGGGTGTGGAGGGGGAAGGGATGTGTTGGAGGTGAGAAAGAATTCTGAAATGAAACTCTACGGTTTTGTGTACCTTACTGTATCAGTCAGCATTTAAACTAACCTATTGCCCACCATTCTTCTTTGCTTTAAATGGTTAAAGTGCTCCAACCCCACCCACTCATCTTCCCACCCTTTCCCTCCCCATAAGAGTAACTTCCTTTAACATCACTAATCAATATGCCTAGTGATAGTACTACCAGTAAGCCAACAATTCACATACTAGAAACTGTGGTTTTGTGTGTAAACTTCCTACCATAGGCAGCATTTATGCAACATTGCTTTTAGGTTTTTCCCTACCAACACCCCTTTCCCACCCCAACATCCCCCCCCCACAACTTTGATCTATCACTCAGATGGTCTTCACTGAAAAGTTATAACATTAACAGTTACAACATTAACAACATTTAGAATACAATTTGTAACACTACATTCAGACCTCTGAATGTCCCAACAACATGTATTCACAAACATCTGTACATTCACATTCAGTGCGATATACAAGAATACACGTCGATAATTAATAATGTTAACATTTTACTGCCTGCAAATTGTCAGTCTCTTTATACACGGAAACCAAGCCATGCATCAACCAAAGTCACTTGGGGAAAGGAGGCGATATCAAACAAAACTTCTCCTTATTGCATTCTGGGTATGTTTATTGCAGAATTCTCGTAATTATTACGAGACCAGATCAATTTCCAACCATGAATAACTGTCTACATTCCTTGATTATTAAAGAACTTCTTCTCATCTTAATAATATGCTACTGTATGGCATCAAAAAGGCAGTCCCCACACAATCAATTCTGGCCTTCACTTCAACACACAAGCAATACGTGTGTACCCAGCAGATGTGGTAATGATTAACCCCAACTTTTGCTGAAGGTTTTTCGTAGAACTTTGAAGTAAGACTGTGAGTCACAGTCGAATCAGCTCATGTACAGTATAACCTTTCAATAAGAAGCTGGCTGCAGTTACTGTATATAAAATGTAGTTCTAATCGTAAATAATTCTCTAAGTACTATGGTAAATAGGCTAATGTGAGACATTATAAAGAAAGCAATGAGATAGGACTTTACCCTGAAACATAATTATAAACAGTTCAAAAGTAATTACAACTATCACTGTGACAACTAATGTTGTCACCGATGGCTAATGTCATTAACAAGGCTACTTATAATATTAACAAACTTAAAGGAGAGAGAGAGGACCATACCTTGAAATATATATTATAAATCAATAGTATTACTTAAATTACGGTGACAATTTGACGCCATGGTTGGCCTTTAAACGATGGCTGCTTTTTACACAGAACTTACGGATCAGTTTTCAGCATTAAGACGAGATCAATTTCATTTTGAACCTTCAGTAAACACTGTGATCAACCGACAGGAAGTTGAGGTTTGTCTACTTCAAGAAATGGCACGAAACCATTTGCTGTGTGATATGCCTACTACTGATGCACCAAACTCAAGCATTAACAAACAACGACTGGAAGTGAAGGGTCACCACTGACACCAGGTCAACCAGATCTGTGTTAACATTACAACATTAACACTGACCACGGAGGGGGGGGGGTCTAATCCTCGATCCATCCAAGTCTATCAATGGTTGAATCTGTGGAGGTCTGATACTTGTGCATACACTGCAGATCAGATCCAGCGTTGCGGGGTTCAATGCTGAAGTTTGTTTCAAGTGTAAAGGGGTTATAAATACCAACCTACAGTGTGATGTTGAACTGGCACCAGGAAACTTGTGCACTATTCTGCACATAATTGTACAATATCATACTCTGAATATTATTGATGTGACGGTGCACTCGAGAAAATCATACAAATAAACTTATTTTCTATGCTTACTCCTCTGGAAAGCCTAGACTCTAGAAACACAAACTATCTCGTGTACGTCTTTCCTTTTTCTGGGCTCAGTAGTGCTGCCCTTTATTCCAATTATTACAGACTGTAAATGATAGTCATTCTTGCATATAACTCTCATGCAAAATTTGATCCCAATTTGATATCATAACAAATACCGACATCCTGGCACTCATATGGTAAGGAAAGACAGGGAAAGGAGGAAGAACGAAAAGAAAGAAAGAAAGCGATGAATTTCTCTCAACTCCCTTCAGCAAACATCTGTCACGTATACCATGCAACTCACTCGTCACTCAAAGAAAACACGCAATCTTGTTCATTTTAATTACTTTCAGGAGGAGGAGGAGGAGGTACTACAAGCATTACTACATGGTTTGTCCTACACTACATGTGGTTCCATATATATTATAAAACATACTGGTTTATATACTATACATGTAAAAGAAAATTTTTCCCAATACGAAAAACATGTGTAGACACTTTGGGTGGTAGAATGAGAAGGAAATTCACTGACCGGGTATGACCGGTCACTGAGGGTGCACAGTGTTAAAAGATTACCAGGGCATACTAGACACGGTAGAATGAGGTGCTAAGGTTGTGGGGAGACAGGTAAGCAAGGAGCGATGTTAATATCTTACATATGACTCAATGTCAGTCAGTACTGACTACACAGAAAACAAATTATTAAATCCACAGATGCCGCTTACAAGAGTCACCGTAAAAACTGGCGACCAGGTTGCAGACATCAACTGATGCCATTACTCCTGAAATTGTGAAGCTTGAAATTTTATTTTCAATCGGACCCTAATTCCTAAATTATTAAATAAATGATATGAAAAATCAGTTTTACTTACCGACAACCATCAAGGTAAATTCAAACCCTCTCTTGACAGATCTTCTGTACACTTGATTAGGAAGGTTGGCAAACCCAACATATCCCTCCATATCTTTAGCTTTATTCTGAAAATCAGATGAAGGAAATAAACCAGAAAATATCCATTAAGACAATTTATTCTTCCACAATATGATCAATTGTTAGAGTCTCCATCTTTCAAGCTAAATAAGAAAAAAAGTTGAAAAAAAAATCTCCAATTTTAACACACATAATTTTACCTTCATATTATTCTTCAACAGCTTCAACGTTTAATCCAGCAAGTTCAAAGTCTTAAATGTAAACTAGTCAGTTCCACTAGAAGGCAACTTGGCAATCCCAGAGGGTTTCTGGAAATCGGCACCGCTTCCTGGTGGCGTGGTGTCCTTGCCGACAAGTACAACAACAGGAAAGTTGTGGTAATCCGTTGCCACACGGTCTACTCTGCATGCGCGCGCCTTCAGATGTTATTCTTCCGGCAATACTCGTCGCCTATTGCAGTCACACGATGTAGTTAACTGTACAGATTGTACCTGCACAGTTCACATACATATATTACGTACAGTAATGTTTAAGAGAGCTGTAGTAGAGTTCAAGTTGAACAGTATAAATAAATAATTAAACCAATCCATTAACCATTAAAGTACTACAGTACAGAACTGAATGAATACTGTATACTCAGTTTGAATTATTGACAGCAGCTTGTATGAAACTGCAGTCCGTTATCCTACATGTGTGGAAGGGAATGTTCGATGTTCCAATCTGAAGTACATGAAAACATAAATCCGTCGCTTTATTCGGTTCAGCAATATCGCATCAGGAATAGGGAAATAAGATTTGTAATCTAATTATGTATATGTATAGTTCAGTAGATGACGCAGGTGCAAAAGTAAAACTGGAGACAGGTAAGAGAGGAGGTAGTAAATATATGTCACAGCATCTTCAGAGTGATAAAACCCAACTCAGAGGATGAGGAGGGGTGCAGGTGGGGTGGGGGGGGGGACATTAGGTGAAGGCTCATAATCCAGTGCAGTATCTCCAGTGCAGTATCTCTAACAGCCGTTCCACTGTCTATAGACTCTATATCAATCAATAGTATGTCACTATTTGAGGAGTGAGAATGTTTATTCATAATGCCCTGCACAATATCAAGTGAAACTTAAAACGAAACAAACTAGTACGTAACGTAAATGCTACGAAATGTAACCGTACCGCGCAAATCGCAAATTTGTAAACGTTTTAAACACACGAAACTTAGGTCAAAGTCTGCATCGAATTCTTTAAGGTCGTTTTTTGTCTTGGTATCTTGCTATATGTCTGTTAAATGGTCAAAAAGAAATCCCAAAACATTTTTCCTGGTTGTGACAACAATCTATTGATGGTGTTCATACACAAGGTTTACAATATCAAGAGATCTGGTTAAATGGAATACCAGCAACTCAGGGATAGGTTTCCTTCAACTGTGAAACTGGAAACCAAAAGTTTGTATCATATCTCTAGAAGGTAAGGGTTTGCAGTGCAATGAGCATCTGATTTCTACACTGTACAAACATAACTGTTCTCATCTAGTATGGAAAAGTCTTCCAATACAAATTTGCCATTTTTTTTTTTTTTTTTTTTTAGATATCGATTTGACCCATTGGCCTCAACATTTATGCCCCAACGACTGACCTTCATGTTCCCCTAAGTAACCCCCCTTCCATCCTAATCCCCTTTCCCCACCCCTCCCCAATAAACCTGTCCCCTTTAGGCCATACAGTACAACAAATAGGCTTAGCCAATGTAGTTTTATTCTAATAACTTCTTTGAATAGTGGAGCCCATTCAATAGATGTTTATTTTCCACTCCAGTGCCATGGTTGGTTGGATAGTATCATATTACAAAGCTCTCCTCTTCCCAGGGTAACACAAAGACTGACCCATTGTTAAGTGTAAATTTTCAATCACAAGATATGGAATGCTTTATCTGGTACAGCATACTGTAGCAAAGTGTCCAGAAAGCTACAAACAATAGTTTGTGTAATATTGCACTATTGCTCTGTGTACATAATATTATATATTTTCAGCATTTCATATTAACCAAAGTTCAAAATCCTGAAAAATATAGTCACTGGGAAAATTTATTTGGACTTATGTAAAACAGGACATATACTATGCATCCTGACAAAATCTGTGTGCAATTTCTACAATGCATTTTATAGAAATTGATAGTTAAAATTGTCCCAGTTTGTAACCCCAAAAGTTCCACGAAGAATGAGAATACATGCGGATTCAAGAGGATGAAATTCCACAGGATAGTTGGATGTAGGCTTTTGAATGGCAGATTCAGAATGGAGAGGCAATGACCTCTCTGAGGGTCATGGGGGGGGGCAGGGAGCAGTGCAAGTATGTTACCAGTTTTATAGGTGATCAGAGTGCGAATGTAAAGAGGAGACAGGTAAGAGGAGAAGGAAGTGAATCAAGTTTGTCGCAAAATTACGAGTCTCACTGTGACTAATAATATCCACCCTTATCACAATTCATCTCTCTCAAGTGCCCAAAAGGTAAATCCCACAAATTAGAAAACATTTTAGTTGTTGCCACCAAGTGACAAACTTGAGATATTTTGCAAAGGGGGGGTGGGCTGGGGGTGGGGGTGGGGGAGGGAGACTATCACTCTTACAAACTGTATTGTTAAGGCTTCCAGTATATATATACTTTAGTTATTTATGATTACGAGACTGTGAACTATGCAAACAATCTCAAATTATGTCCAATCTAATTAAACATGAAAACTGTGCCAGTTAGGAAGATACAGGATGTGAATGTTTTTCTGTCATAACAACCCTTGCTTCCCTTCGTAAAGCTATAACGGCAAAATTCACGCTTGCACATAGCATTTTCAACTTTGAACAGGAAAGAGCATACCCATTACCATAGAGAAACTTGCTCCCAAATGATGCATTTTTTTTAAGGTCAATTAAGGGTATACGATATTACCACTTGGTTAGTTTCAGTTTCTGTATACTGATTCATTACCTTACTCATTACTACAGACTACAATTTATTGTCTGTGTATAAAAATTTATATAGTTATATTTTTGGATATAATTTATCAAGTTTCCCTCAATCATAAAATATTGTAAGTTCTATTGTTTTGTGTACAAAAAATCCTGTTAATTTTATGTATATCTACAAATATCTTTGGATAAACAATTTAACTCAATTTGGCCATTCTGTAGTGTACAGTAGCACTTCACTATATCTGATCAACTATATTATGTTAACTTGTTACAAAATATCTACACCAAAGAATTATGCCTTTGCTTCCAAAGAAGCATATTCTTTCATCATTATTGTGCATGCACTTGAAGTATTCATGAAGCGTTTGAGCTACGCGATGAGACCAAAGCTATTTAACATTTTAATTTGTAATGTATACATAGCACAGTGTACACTTATCGAAAAAGATGTGAAAAAGTCAAAGGATACTTATGCAGCACTCTGAAAGCATGTGGAGGAATTTCTCTTTCATGATGAAAAACTTCACTTCGCGAGTGGTACTGTAGATTCTGAAGGAGGAGGTGATGGGGAATGACCCAGAGGAGGGTCAAGGGGGCACAGTGCTAACAAATTACCAGTTATTAGGCTAGGTAGATGGGAAGGTGCAATAGTAGAGTCAAGGCAGGTAAGAAAGGAGTGCCGTTAATATGTATATATGGCACAGGATGCCACAAAACAAGACTGTACAGTAGAATTTCACACATAATTTAAGCATTTTTTGTAAGTTCACTTGATAAACCGTAAGATCCCACGATCTCTTTTTTTCTTTAATATTCAACCAGTTTTCCATCTCAAGGATATATTTGGCTGTTGCACTACTTTAAAGTTGTGTTGCAACAGGCAGGGAGACATCCATGATGAGATGCGTACGGTTCACCTTCTCTCTAATTTCAATTAAGCAACTCCTTGCCTCTTACAAAAGAAAAACCCTTTCCTTATTTCATGCAAATAAAGACAAGGTAAACCAGATTCTACAGAAGTGTGGTAGGTCTTTGCTGTTTCGAAAAGTAACCAAATTTTCTGAGGAATTTTTACTCTCTGAATACTCTGACATTTACGAGACTAGCCAATGAAAGTCTCTCAAATGTGAAGGAACAAAATTTTTAACAAACCCATATGGGTAGTTTATAAAATTCTGGCTATGATCTTCAACTAGTGCATGGACACAGCTCTATTATCAATGATAAAACAGGCCTAGGTTTCTGTCCTCCAGCTATATAAAAACTCCGACGAGTTTATCAATGGGTACTTTATTTCACTTCAGATTCAAAATATCACAAAGACCTTAACTTCTGTTAATTGTTAGCATACCCACATTGATAACAGTAATTTTTATACTGTAAGTGTTAATGAGCATGCTGCATGCAGAATGAAAGTAAAAGATAGATTACTGCATGTAGCTGCACTCTATATACACACAGACTACACTTCCTGAATGAACCATGCTTTGTAAACCAGTACTCTCTGTGCGGCGAGCTCACTACACAAGATAATACTATACGTGAATATATACTAAAATAAAGCACCCTCAGACGATAATCTGCAGGAATACTTACAGCTGGTGGGGCCACGATGAAGGTCGGCATTTTGGTCCGTTTCGACGGCGAACCGGGCGGCGGTTATTATAGTCCACAGAAACGTAATCCGGCACGCAGAGGACAGGAAGCAAGGGATTGAGATGAGTCGGGAAGAAAATGATAGAAAAAAAGGACAAATTAGCATGTGTAATGCGACAACGATATCTGTTAGCTCTGCGGATAGTAGATGTTTTACTTTTCCTGTTGCAATTCAGGAAATGACGGTACAGTCTGTATGATAGCTTTGACACAGTTGATAGCTCTTGGGTTTCTCACTTTCCTTATCTCCCAATGTCAGTTTCGAACTGTGCTGTTAAAGTTACACTAACAAATCAAATGTCCATGCAAACACCATGCAACAAAATAGGCCAACACCCCACAACAGGTTGGAACCATGACAGATGCAGTAATTGTTCCTGTGAGAGGTTTGCTCCTTTTGGTCAGTGATGATTTCTAAACAAGATTAGGACTACCACAGAGCTTATTCAACACCGCTGAAAGGGTGCTCACTGGTGCATAGCAGCACCACTGCTAGAGGGGAGCCAGCAAGAAGGCTTCTCTAACTTGGCAACCTTGGACGAAGAATCTAGGCCTACCTCTTTTCCCAGAGAGATTATTCATGAGCAGATCCCTCGAGAGAATGCGTACACACAAGATACCATGACAATCTTCTTACACTGCTTGCTGGTGGATTGGCTGGAGGGAGCGGTGCCACTTAAAAATTCTCATTTATTTGGACAAAAACTACAGTTGACTACCGTTAAGTGTTGAAACAAACCAAGACAAAGAAACTTGATGTACATTTGTTAGGTGCTTGTGAAAGCACTGCTGAGAACTAACCAAACAATGGTAGAATTCTACACAGTAGCTATACATTATAGTTTATTTCTCGACAGTTTGCCACTGGGTAAAGTAGCTCCATATGCAGCTCTTGTAGATGATACAGGCTGTGGACTATTTCTTTAACTAACCATCTTAGATGATCATTTGAATTTCCCATGGATAAGCTTATGAAGAAACCAGAATTCAGTCCTTACGTATTGACAAATATCTCTCTCCATCTGGCTCCCACCCCCTCCCCCCCTCCCAACTATATCCAGAATATTACGCATATAAGAAACCAAAATGAAATATTCTTTTCAAGTTGACTTTCTTACTATTTGCCAGTACTTGGAACATAACCTGCTTAGTATTGTTAACAACAATGAAATTTAGCCTAAAAAGGTTCTGAAATGTATGATATAAACTATGTATGTATGCTTCAATTTTTACGCATATCCACAGGATTAAATAAATACTAACTTGATTAAGAGAGGTCAAACAGTGGCAACAACATAGATCTCATCTCATATGTGAATATTCATGATTTCAGCGAATAATTTATCCGGTATCACATACAAAGAAGTTGGCAAGTTGTTATAGAAACTAAAGATGTATAACACTTTTTATACACAGGGAACCCTACAGTAGGCCGGTGAGGTAACTGAGAGCCGGTTGCATAAATTTGATCATTAAAATATTCCCTTGGCTAAGAGTAACCAACTCCCCCAACCACCCCCCCCCCCCCTCCTCAAGAAAAATAAAGAAGACCTTTCAATAAGTACATTCAACAGTAAGCTTCAGTTTAGGGTCATTAGGGTAATAAGGGTCAAAGGTCACTAGCTCTGTTATACATGAATAGATCTCATTTTTCTAGTTTCCTTTTTTTTGGGCTGACATAACTTGCAAATCTTGCAGTCCTTTCTTGCCAACTTGCATACATATAAGAGGGGAAGAAAATCTAAAACCCAAATAGCATTTACTGATAATATGATTTATGCCATAAAATGAGACCATTTCAAGATTACTAGCACCATCTTTTCTTAATGTAACTAATGTATGTGCAGTTGATAAATCAAGATTGAGTGTAGAATGTCATGTTACTTTCTTTAGCAATCATAGTACTTCAGCAGCCACTGGCCATATAATACTTCTCCTCCACAAGATGCTATCTAAACAACCAAAGGAAGGAATGCTACAATAATATGACCCTGAGAAGCCTGATTCCAACTAATAAATCACAAAACCATGATAGAATGATAAATCTTCCTGTCAGACAGAACAGAATAATATACACAAACAGAAACTTGACTATGTAGTTCAGGCATTAAAGTGAACACTATTTCCATTCTAAATCTTGGGTAGGGATAGAAAGAGAGAGATTAGTGTCTTAGCTGTTGTTTTGGTGGTCATACTGTATGTAATGTGTTTCCGTCCTACTGTATGGCCGGCCAGAGGGACGGCTTCAAAACTGATACAGTACAGAACATGTTTGTGCTGGCTCTATCAGAACATGCACACATACATAAACACGTGCATATGTACATATTATACAGACTGATCTTTCAAGTTGGTTATCATCATGTTTGATCTCCAGCGTAAGGCAAATATGTCACAAATTTAGAACTAGTATTGTTCGATACAGGTGACAAATGCATACAGTGGAATTTCGACCTTCCTTACCGGTTTCGAACCTCAGGACATACAATCAGCGTCCATAGCCTAGTGGTTAGGGTGTCCACATATAAAGGGGGAGGCCCGGGTTCGAATCCCAATGGAGGCTGGAAGTTTTTTCATTGTTCTGGATTTTCCAATGCACTACAATTTCAATTATATATTTGTATAAACCAAACCCTACTAATGAATAAACATGGGAGCCTTATGGAAATACAAGAACTGACTTTCTCCATGAAGAAAAATATAGCAATATAGCAAACTAGCACATTCATTTATGTTCAGAACCATCACAAACCAGTTGGGTATCTATTCCCCACATAATTTAAGAGAAAAGAACATAAGTTACATGCCTCCTAATATCTGTCAATCTGCTTGTTCACAGTAACCTTTCATTTTATTTATGATTTACATGATAACTCAGAACTAGTATAAACTATTAATTGCAGCACTTACAGACACAAAGTCACACATTACACACAGAACATTCCACATTACTGTTAACCACTCTCAAAGGAAATGGATACTTATTAGTGTAGACTTATGTGTATCTACACATAAAATGTGAAATCCAACACCACACTATGTTAAATTGTAAATTGATGACCGCCCTTTAAAAGTGAGACTCTCCCTTAACGGTTCTAAGTTATAACACTGCCTGTCACCATCCTTTGTTATCAAAGGACAAAACATTTAAGAGGATTTCAAAGTAAATTAATGTTATTTGATAAACACCACTTATTCACACTACATCTTTCATCAGAGTTAAATGAGGTTGAAAATTAGTGGAAAAGATGCCATCATCTGCTAGCTAAATAGATTTAAGGTTATCTGCTATGCGTCAGGACTAAAATTTCAAACAAGCTACATATGTATGCTTTGAATTAATTTGACCTAGTTTCAGAAGTCCTGTGCTTAATATAGGGCATACACACATCAGTCTAGCTGTCCAAGCTGCTTTATAGCTCATTAACAACATGAATACATATTAACCTCTGCCCACATCTACTGTTTCTTCTTACACAAAAACAAAGGGTTCACAAGATATCTCAAAACTGCTCTTCTAGAGATATACTGCATATTTGCTTTCAAGATTTCAACATTTGTCCTGCACTGATCTTACATGAATTTTGAACGACACCACAACGATGTGGGTTCCTGCACTCATGATACCCAACCACATGAGCATGCTGGTTTAGTTTACAATTAAGGCCATCATGTACACACCCAACATACACACAATATGTATACACACTCATTAAAAACAGTTGTATACAATGTCAAAATTAATAGACCTGTAATACTTGCCTACCTATTACTAAGTAACAAATATCTCAAATACTTTCACTTTCTCTCTTTAGATTGGTCTCCATTTTACAAAAAAAAATGTAAACATTTTGACACTTTCATGACCTGCCTCAACATTACACCATGGACGGTCTTTACCATATATATCAATATCTTTCACAAAGTGTCACCAAAAGTCCAACTTTGAATATTCCTGGTCATTGTCTTCTTTTTAATATAATAAGCTTCCATAAGCCATTATAACAAGTCTGCTAAACTGTGTGTAAAGATCAGGTGAATTACTGTAGTACCTATATCAGGTTCAGGTTCAAAGGTTAACCCAAAGTTTGCAAGGAAGGGATTTTAATATCATTAATTTTGTAGGCCTAATTATAACACGAAGACTGGACAAGTCTGTATAATTGTACAACTGAGAGTGAAACAGCTTACCAGGAACAATTTTGGGACAGTAACCAGTTTTTTTTTGTTTTTTTTTTTTGGTATATGTTCAAACTGGTACAACAATGTATCAAGATTTGCATTACATTCAAACTTGCTTCCTTTCATTTTAATCACAAACTCTCTACACACAGTGCAAGTGGCTCTTACATGAGTATGTTAAGTCCATTACCACACACACTGAAAACTAATGCTATTCACCATTAGAATGGCTAGTGGTCAGGAGAAGAGAAAGCAAATGAAGTGTGCATATGCATAGAGAATAAACTGAGAGTGAAACAAAGGCCAATACCTATGAGCAGCAGAGTTAGGCTAACTGTAACAGCTCTAGACAAATAATATGGAGGTATAGGTGCTTAAGCAAACTTGAAAAAAAGGCAGGCCTAGGCCTATGAGCAGCTGATTTAGGAGAAAACTAATCTGGAGGTATCAATGCTCCAGCAAACTTTCAATCTAAGGCTGCACAGTTAAACGATTTCACGGCTTGTAGTAAAACCCGTTTGATAAAACTGGGGAAAATATTCTGATTAACACAATGTATTTTCTATCTTGCTATGAGAATCAGTACGATGAAGGGTAGCAGAAATATAGGTGAATGCCTATCATATAGCAGAGGACTTTTAAAGCTGTTAAATCCAAATATGGTAAATGATGCTGTCTTACTCAATAACGTTACACACTATATGGTACACTCCATTCACTAGAAGTCTAGAATGGTTGTATATCAAGAACACAAGATGATATAGAGCTATCAGATATTAACATTATAGTCCTTGAAATGAAAACAATGGCGGTTTCCTACCATAACCATTTCTAATCAAAGGTTTGTTGTTTTCTTAGTTTTTATTCAATCTTGCACCTGGGATGAGTTATACTAGGTCATTGAATGACAAGGCCACCTTGGAAAAATTATTGCAACAGTGCTATCAGTAACTGTAAGCGGAGCGGAAGGCTGAAGAACGTTTTTCCATTTTTTATATTGATTCAAACAGACCTGTTTTGTATTAAAAGTTGTTAATGTTCAGTCAGTCCACAAGAGGGACAACTTGTTCAAATTCCACGGTATCTATTACATATATACTATAGTGAGTCACCCATTATACTTGTGTAAGTTGTAGTCAGGCTTTGTCAATTTCAACTACTACAAATTAATTGCAATCTTTCTTTTGACTGCAAGTTTATAATGTAGTGTTAAAACTATTCTGATCTTACAACAACTGTTAGGTTACAGCATGCTTCTTCATTCATGTTAATATTATGATAGGCTATGGTACTGCATAGCCTAACAGTAACAAGTAACATTACTCAAAAGGTTTAGCCTACTTAAACGTATACGTTACTTACTGTAGAAAAGATTATAATGATGTGATTGTCTGAATGCACTTTTACACCACTTTTTTAACTTTCGTGAATGTCATATTTTGGCGCATATTTCATGATTACGGCATATCATCATATTATTAGGCCTAACCCTTGCATATATAGGCTAGACGGTTTAGTAATTGTTACTCATACAGACATAATGTAGGCCATACAGTAGTTGCTTTGATGCTACTCATTGAGCTTGCACAGCGAATTTACCGGAGCTGCTGCGAACCTACAGTGTAACTGTGGTATGTATACATAAAATAGGCCCACACAGAAGGCGTGTTCGTTCCTCTACATCCTCCCAATAACACAATAACTACAAATTCTAACAAGCAGAAATGACAAACAACAACGCTTATAAATAAATAGAAGACTTAATAAATGTTATACGTTAAACAATATTTAGTTTTCTCACCCATCTCAGACTCCAAAATATTACTCCCTGAACTCGCCAATAGTCGTGTTTTCGTGAAACGCAGCTGATGTTTTACAAATGCTTTGTGGATTAGAAAATGGACCAACTACATGACTGACTTTAACTGTGGCGCTATTGCAATTGGTTTTGTCTGTGTGCTGAGTTTGTTGGACAAGGAAGTAATTTATATCCATAGACCAACTCAAAATAGCGTGGAGAGAGTAAGGTAGGGAGATATCTTCCATAAACTCAGCAATACTTGGGTAAACAGACGAAACGATGAGGAATGTTTCCTATTATTAGGATTTTTAGTATACATAAACATCATTACTTTGAGGGAAATTCAGTTTCAGTAATAGAGCTATGGGTTTACATAAACATGACAGCAAAATATTGGGTAAAAGAGGATTAATTTTGATCTAGTTTAAGATATTAATGTCTTCTACTTCTTCGTGATGCTTTTCATAAATTCACTCTTCATCAAGAATGGCTGGGATTATCAAAAACATTGGCGACACCACTGTATCCAGTTACAGAAGGTCTTCCACCAATGGAGCATGATGTTTAATATTACCAGGGTACTGGGATTGGAACAAGCAGTTAGTTTCCGTGCCCAGGCTCATTCTTGGTGACTTATCTAAAATGGAGGAATTATATACCGCGACATTTTGATAGGGGGAGTGGGGTGGTATATAATTACCAACTAAAGAAATCTTCCATTTGGAGAAAAATTCCACTTGTAACAAACTCTTCCGACTGAAGTATGTTCAGACTGGTTTCGCGGTCCACCTTGACTGGGACTTTCAATGTGCTATTGCGTAGATTTTCGACTATTATGACCGCATGTATTGTTTGACTATGTCATAAATATTTCCCATTGGTCACCATAAACGATTGCTAACGAACACGTCACTGCACGTATCATCACTTGTAAGGATCGACGGATAAAAACTTCCCAAATTGTTCACTATACACACCTCTCTCCCCTTTGTCCACCCAACTACAACAATCACACCCGTCCCCTTCCCGCCCCACACACCATAACATTCATGTTTACAGTTAAAAACAAACATGACAAAAAATATCAAGAAGACTGCAACTTCATTATCTACAACATTTATTTATCTGATTTAGGAATATTTACAACCAATTTATTGTATGTACAAGCAAGCATGATGGCAAAAATAATTATGTTCGATTTCAACTCGTCTCAACGATCCCTGGCAACGCGCATGGGCTCTTCTCCATCCTGCGTGGATGACGTCATTTTGTCTTATCTTTCTCGTTTGGCTTCGCAACTCACTTCGTCCTGGCAGATTTGTTGTTATTCTTACGACTACGAAGGTTCGACGTCATCACGGACCCGGTGACTACGGAAGACTGGCGGGCAAGCCTTCGCTGGATCTGCCTTAATCTGCTCTCGGCAAACAACATCTGTAGGTCAGAAACAGAAGGAAGACAATCGTGAACATTTGCATGGTAATAAAACGGCAATAATATCACACAACGACCATCAACAGTAATGTTCTGGTCAACCGTGATTTACTTCAAAACATATTCCTAAACAGTTTGTTCAATAACTGCCCCCCCCCCATTTTTTATTTATGTTATCTTAGACATACACAGTTAGTATAGCAAAATGATAAGAAGAACATCTGTCGTGATGAAATCACCTGCCACTATATATTATGAAACAAAACACTCCCTGGATTATTAAAGGGTAAAGACCGAAGCATTGAGGGAATGGAGAGAAAGGGAACATAAACTTGAGAATGACCTAAAGAGGTCCTTTGTGTGTACGGAACGATTGTGAAATGCAATAACAATAAGCTTCACAACGCCAGGTTTATTTATCAATTTACAACAACGATTACTATACTTATGTGGTATTTTTTCCAGGTCGGCGTCAAACGGGTGGTAACATACCACCTTCAAAGAGCATTAAAAGTTTTAATCGGAAGGTTAAGCTGCTTTTACAGTGGGACAAGAAATCGCGACAGTGTACAATACTGTTTAACTTGTAAAAAATCAAAACAGGATCAAGCATATACATTGGAACTGCCTGTTCACAGAGCCATCAGAAATGGGTATACTGTAGAAAACTAGTTGTCACAAAATGACAAAGTGAGTTGTCACAGAATATTATTTAAACTATGCCACTCTACTTACACGGACAACTGGCGATGGTAAACCGGTAACCGCGGTTAAGTCAGCTGTTTCAGCAGGACTCAGAGACAGGAAATGACGTACACGATTGCTTATCCTACGACGTCGTCTAGCATCTCTACTTTGTACAGATCTTCCCCGACTTAGTTGTCCAGAGTTCTCGCTTTCACGTTCTGCTTCAGAACTACTCGAGGGCGACGATTGTGGCGTACGGATAACTTCATCGATATTTTGACTAGAATCTAAAAAAAAAAAGAAATGAAAATTATCAAATGAATATCCATGTTGTCAAAATGTTGACAAATGGGTAATCATATTCGATCAATTGTGGATCGATGTGAATCGATTAAGTGTTATATTTCTTCGTTGCCACTTCAATGAGAGTTCACAAACGAGCTCAAACTTGGCGTTCCGTAACTTAGACCTGAACGAACAGTATTCCCCTTACTGAAGACCAAAAGTATGTATCCTTCCAACGAAAAAACACATGGCGAATTTTTACTATAAAAATCATATTATATTGACACCTCAAAACCAAAGGCACCATTTTAACCCTTATATTTAGAACACACAGCTTGGTAAACACTTCATGGCGGGATATATAGTAAAGTTGAACTCTAGATGACCATTATCGTATTTATCTGAATTACTGATACATGATATTTAAGACAAGACATATATCGTTATTATTAATTTAATACGCTTGTGAGAAGAAAAAAAAGTCTAAATTTGGATGTCGGGAAGGAGCAAACCATTGAAGATGAGGTAGGGGAGAGAATATTTGGAAGTGCAAAAAGGCACCTGTTTTAAGTGTACACCACGAGAAAATGTAGGGGTCTAGGGAATACATCCTACCACCCTTCCCAACACACACGCTTCGTCGGTGAACCAAATTTTACTTTAAGAAACTTGTATTTTTTCACATGAAATTCAAAATTTAAATATTACATATAACAAGTGTCGTACATTCACCGTTTTCCAAGAGGGATGTTAAGCGTTTTCAAGACTAGCGGAGCAACGTTTCGAAAAATGTCGAAAGCGGCAGGCTGATTTTTAAGTTTAAACTGTACACTGTAAGGGTCCTCATAAGCTGCAGCTGTTGTAGAACGTTCTAAGTCGCCTTTGAAGAGATTTTAGAGCGCAAAATTATATGTTAAAGAAGAGGATCTACTCTACATGATTTTCAGATACTCCTTGTTCTCTCGAAGCGAGTTTAAAACATAGAATACTTGTGGCAGCGAGAAGTACCATTTCTGGTCAGGGGAATTGAGGGTGAAGCGACTTTAAAGCACAAATACATATGCGATAAGACTAATAAAAAAAGATGTTACCCATGTATGTGTTTCGAATGGCCTAGGCTCTATATGATACTATTTTAAAAATATGATTAATATCTAATATAAAATAAAGAACATTTAACAAAGTACCGTATAGCTTACCAGTTTGTCCCGTAGAAGCAGCAAATTCTGGAAAGGATCTATCTTCAACAGGTGACGTTGGTGGGGTCAGAAAGCCCCCCTCTTCAACAACGTTGGTCATTTCGTGAGAAATTTTAACCATTGCGTTAGCTTTCAGGAAATTTCACGGTCAAAATTTAAAGGAACGGTATTGCTTGAGGCTGAAGGTGAAGTGTAGATGGGTTCAATGTAAACGTTTGGTTTTATGTGTTCCCTAATTCTATAGGCACGGCCCTAAAATGGTTATAATGACCGCCGTTAATCCGTTTCACACTTGCTCGGTTATTAGAGCATTGTGCCGAGATATTAGCACCTTGTCATCGATGTTTATATTATAATCCTTTAATCCCATAACTTGTGATTTCTTTTTATGTAACTTATGGTCATCAAAGCGGTTACCGTCGTGCCTTCTGAAACAAGCCGCAATGATGGTCAAAGGTAATCCCTCTATCAATGCTTGGCCTGAATGAAACCTTTACTTCGAATCAGGTGGGAAATCAAAGTATATCACACGTATAACTTCCTGTGTATTGCTATATTGAATAATGACATAGGCCTATATGAAAACATTTACCAAATCTTATCAGCTGATCCGACACTATCGAAGACATATGAGAGCTCCTGTTATAGTGTTCTGAAAAGAACAAGTTCTCTCATTATTTGGTCTTCATGTCAAAGACAAATACAGAAGATTAAATCTTATAAAACCATCGGCGTTCTAAAGTTAGAGGGTCAACCTTTAAGGTGGCATACTCCTATTAGAGTCTATATCAATATGCCGGATTGTTCTCCTTCAGGAAAACTGACAAAAAGCAACAGGAGAACATCTTTTTTGACCTGTTCAATAAGGATCTGTTTTTTGGGGGCTAGCATGTTGAAGAGCATGAATGAAGTACATGTGATGCAAAAATTGGGTCAATTGTGGCAAATTTAAACCCCTTTAGGCCTCCCAGGAGCAGCGTACTAAATTGTTAACTACTGAGTGAAGAGGTTTGTTTACAAATAGCAAAAACTCCTGGCTCTGATAGCAAAAAATCTGCTCGGTCATGGTACGGAAATTGATAGTTACATGAAAGGCCAACTCGTCAACTATCCAGGGATGGGTAGCGTTTAGCTAGTGAGAACTTTTATCTAGACTTAGAGACCGCATAACTTTTGTGATTTAGTGTGTTAATCCATGGGGCTTTTAATGGGCGTGTGCTACCTTAAGTCAGCATTTATTTATGTGTTTGCTGTATTCCTTTTTTCAACTTATGAAGATATTCTTTGATAAGTTTAGTATCAATCCTTATTGTCTTTCATAAATATTAATAGCCTATTTATAGAAATGTATATACGAAATTTTTTAATGAGTAGTTCATAACGGATTGAATACGGGGAAGCGGGGGTTGGGTGAGGTGGGGGCAGGCGAATGACCTGATGTTGAGAAATATGATCTCTCTCAATAATAAGATGTACAATCATTATGTATTTTATTGGTATAAAGTATATGTTGAATTATATATGTTCCATAACAAGATGGATAGACCTATATGCAATAGGGAAAGTGATTAAAGCGGAAATATCACTCAATATATCCGTCGTTATTAGCATGCTAAAATTGCTTAAAAGAATGTTATCCTTGCGGTGCCGTAAAATGCTTCTTGACGTGACCAATAACTTGACTAAGCGTATAGTTATCGTCAGTGGCGAAGCAACGGGTGTGTGTATTTGTTGGGGGGGGGGGGGAGTATCCCCCACACGTATCTATCATCCCCCGAAAGAATGGTAAGCAAAGCGGTTTTTTTTAGCCCGCCGCATCCACCCCTTCCCGTAGGAAAGCATCCTCCTCTAGAAAACGGCGGTCCAGTAACGCCCCTGGTGAGGGTTATCCGATGACCTTTAAAGTAGAAATGATGAAGCGCACTGTACTGATCTAGTGTATATGTGGGGAAGGGAGGGGGAGAAGGGGGGTCTGTGGTGGCAAGTGAGAGTGATACCGCGGGAATGAAAAGCAGAGATGTGTGGGTTGTTGAACGGAAATTAATTTGAGAGATCTATAAGAGTAAAAATAGATATTTGATCACTGGGCCATTCTGGATACTTTGATAGAAATTGTACCTTGTATCGTAGATTTGGTTAAAGATTGGGGTGGGGGAAATTCCCGGTATCCACGGTGATCCTGGTGCTTATGTACCTGCGTATTTTAATGTGTTTGTTAACTCTGTATTGTGATTGAGATCATGAGCAAAGAAATACTACCATATTTGCTAACGTTTGGTTTGCGGATACTTAAAGAAAGACATTTGTCTTCGGGGGTGGGGTGGGGTGGCGTGGGTGGAGGATTCAAGGTGCATAGAGAATACTGCGTGATACTAAGTAACATGACATAACAATGCACTTCGGTGCTTCAAACAGTTCCGAAAAGAAAGAAATGGCCGAAACATTCGATACGTTTTGTAACACTGAATATGCAACATAATTTGTCCGGGCGATGAACTAAACATTGAAGAAAATCATTGCGTTTGTTAAAAACATTTGGAGAGTGTCTTCATTTTGATTAATCGCACTCTTACTTCAACGATACTTTTGGTAAAAGTTGTGTAAAGCGGCAAGTATAACCGCACACAAAAGCTGCTGTAATCTTATATAATGAGGTATAAATTATACATTTTAAACATTGGCCGGTGCTGTCATTAAAGAGGGACAGGGCCCTTTATAATTGACCGACCGACTTAGCTGATTAAAGTTGAAAGGCTTGAAAAGCCGCGGCACAATAAACACGCATGCGTAGTCTAATCCTTGGCTCGTGGCACTGACAGCTTTTCGCTATATCAAAGTCGTGGTGAGGGATTATAAGTCCCTTTGAAGTAGAACTGTACACAATATACAACTGAAGAAACACCGCGTATGGTGTCGAGTTTTGTTAGCAGCGTGTTGTAAAACCTTTTTCTTTCTTTTTGTTTGTAAGTTTTTCAGGTGTTGTGAATGTTTGAGGTTTTGAAAATTCCAAATTGGAGTAAAGAGTTGTTATGAAAACACGCCAATCTTGTGTCAGGTAAAAAATGAAACCCTCACTACTGATCAGTTTTTGGTCAGTATGTAATAATGAACATTTAGAGAAACAAAGATGAAATTAACATGTGTTTTCTTATCTTTCTTCACATATTTTTTATCTTTTTTTATCGTTCTGGCATGCAGACAAATCACATAGAGATAGAATGTCAGTCGAACGAGGCTCGTATAATTATACGTATACCAGTCACTGACCTTTAGTGATACCAGTTGGTCGACTTTCTGTTCAAAAGACAACATTTCCAATTCGGCGCGCCTTACCTTCAGTAGTCTTTTTCTACTAGATTGGAAGGGAAAACGTAAGGTGTTCCGCATGCAGTGCTGGGTATTTCTCGGAGAAACACAAGGCTTTGGGTTGAATGTTAAATTCTCGTGTGAATAGGTATATGATACAAAATATTTGTTATCTTCGTTGAAAACGACGTTAAGTCATTACATAGATTTGCCAGCTAATTTCAACTATCCTATAGGTTATACAGCATACAATCAACGTTATCTACTACAGCCTAAATAGCCTAACTTTACATGTAGCCTAGTCCTTGGCCGCCTGTACTATACTAAGCATTGCAAGTCTAACGAGTAGTCTAGCCCTAACCTGACAGCAGATATTCGTATCGGCCTATGCATTTACGGTATGTTTGCTAATGTTTATATATGACATTCTGCATTAATTTCCCGCTCACTTCATTTACCTAGATGACCAGTCATGTCGTCAGACAGATTTGAGCCATTGGTTGAGAGCCTGGAGAGATTTGTGGAGAATACACGTCAGCTTGGTATTATCGTCAGTGACTTTCCGCAACAAGGACAACTGACATTGAATCAAAAACTGTAAGTCATAGATTGGTCCTCAGTTCCATGTAATAAAGCTATTTTGTGTTCCTACATGAAAAAGTAGTATAGTCAGTATTGCGAAGTTCCGCATACTGCGAGGTTCGGACACCCTAAGAAATACACGATTTCACCATGAAAATCTACAGGAAGAGTCAAATTTCACCAAAAAGTAGGAAGCTACAGTTATTTTCTCTCCAAAATGACCCGCGTGCAAGAAATTACTTACATATTTGTCAATAAAATGACGAAGATCTATGAAGTCTGTTATAATTACTGAAAGAGCAACTGCGCCACCAATTTTATCACCAGCGCCACACTGTGGGTTGCGTGTCCGAACTTCGCAATACTCTAGCAAAGAAATACCAGTTCCACAATCACGAAGAATCTTCTTGGAAAACAACGTGAAAACAGTTTGCAGGAAAGAAAGTTTGGCCGTGTATCGTACTATAACAAAATTCTCCCACCTTATGAAGTATATTTTCAAATGATTTATACCAGAAGATTTAGTTTTGGGGTGTTTTAAGTCTTAAGTGTCCGAACTTCGAAGTCACCATGCTACATGTAGTAGGGAGGGGGGGGGGAGGGGGAGCAATCATGTTTGAAAACTAATATACCTCATGAGCATAAGGGATCTCTTTAGTTTTAGTTTAATTTCAATGATTTGGTGGCCTCTTATTATGAACTGTTTAATTAAATTTAGATCATTTTATTTTCCCCACAAACTTAATGTACCTATATTTTCTTTTCCTTTTTAAAAACTCTTACGTCCAATTTCATGATTTCTGTTTGAATTTTGATGGGTCACTAAGCTAAGCATTACATTTTTAGATAGTCTTTCTATAAGCTATCAGTTATTAATAATGAGTACAACTGGATAGAAGGAATTTTGATATTCGTTATGTAAAACATTGACTTCTTCACATATCATTATTGACACAGTGATGTAGCTTGTTTTTCATTATAAATCATTGGTTACTTTTCAGTTGACAATTCTAGTATATCCTTGTGAGATTTTCTTGTATTGGTATCTTCTGTTATCCGGTATGTACCCATATCGAAATATGTGTCTGTTTGAATAGTCAATCATTTCACCACTTCACATTATGTAGTAACAGTTGGGCTGGTTAACCAGATCCTATATTGGTATCATTGGTTCTGATTTTCAATGAAACAGACACAAATTGATGATCATGTTGCTTTTGCCAATTTGTTGTAGACATTCCCTCGTGGCCGGGCTTCAGGAACTGGAGAAATGTAAGAGTTGCTTGCAGGATGCACAAGTGCCCCTTGAATTAATATCTCAGTAAGTACACTTAATCTTATATGCGATTAGTTAACATTAACCTAACTATTGATGAGTGATTGATGAAGTCATGTTTTATTAAGTTTATAATATCATATATTATATCTTTGTGGAGACTAGTAAGCCACCATCTACTATGAACCTTATGTCTCCCTATAAATCTTCTTCAGACAAGCATTCAAGCTATCTGTCTGATAATAATTTAAACCAAAACATGCCAAGGTGGAGTACTTGTTCATGTTTCTATCAGACTTTTTGGTATTAATTTTAGTTTGGATTGACTGTGGTATGAACACAAAGATAACTATGAAAATTTTAACTGTAAAATGAGCTGTAGGGACAATCTATCAAATTATTTTGATACTCAGAGACACATGCTAGCTACAATCCCCAAGTTCTCATGGGACTGTAATTGAAATTTCTCTTGCCTAAACTGAATAGCAACAACATTTCATGCACTGTGGAAGTGAGAATGACCTATCTGGCTCTTGTCAGTTATTTCCAGCTTGTTTCTGTATGTATGTGTGTGTTTGCAATTAGAAAGTTGGGAGGAAAGTATATATATACTTCAATGCTTTTGGGACTATCTGAATATTTGAAATTCCATATTTTGCAGATATGTTGATCAGGGCCGTAATCCTCAGCTGTACACAAAGGACTGCATGGAGAGAGCCGTGATCAAGAACGAACATGTCAAGGGCAAGATTGAAGCATTTAAGGTAAAGCTTAAACTTGTTATCAAATTTGAGCTGGATATCATAAGTCCAATATTTGTATTCAAAATCAATAAATGTTGAGACTCATATCATATTCGGGGATGTAGAAGGTACATCAAGCTTTATGATGTTTAAGTGAGATACAGGAATACTTTTAGCCAGCAAAAAATATGTTATGGTCAAGATGTTAATTGTTTTGATTTAATCTGAGATATTTCTTCACAAATAATTTCTACATATCATTCCCCACCCCCAAAAAAGAAAAGTACCAGCAGATTGAGTCCATGTTAATTGTGTTTCGCAAAAAAGGAATAACAATTGTTATTCCACTTGTCCTTTGACAGAAGATCTTTGGTGTAGTCGTCCCTGGTGGGTCAGGACACGCCTAATAGCTAAGATTGCTTTTCTATTTTCTTACAACTGGAAATAGTTAAATCACAAGTTATTGTTTAGTGCAGTCTTTTGTAAACCTAATTCTTTGAGCTGTGGTACCTACTACCTAGGGTGGGTGTATATACTCAGTACATACCCTTACTTACTACTCCTCTAACATGACATAAGCAAGGATAGAAAACTTGTTTGTGTGTGTGTCATCCTCAATTTAGTTGGCTTGGCAGTATAGGCTAACATACATGAATATATTAGAGCACTAAACTCACTATCTGTCTCTCCTCAACAGAAATTCAAATCCGCTCTGATTAACGAATTAAGCAATGTCTTCCCTGAAGAGACACAGAAGTACAAAGCATTAAAGTCCAGGGAGAGCAACACATGAAGAGATCCATACAAGTTGTCATGGTGATGAATTTATGATGGCAATCTTCTTGTTGCTTGCAACAGAGTGTTCCTCTCTGACTGCAACCGTTGGGTTTGGATCTATGTAAAGGGACAAAACTCTGGCCAGGAAATGGATTGTGAAGAAAAATGATGTTAAGTTTTTCCACCATTTGGTGAAATACTAATGATAGCATGTTTCATTTTGCAAAGTTGTTGACTTTCTTTTGAAAGTCAACAATGCATCTGGCAACAGGAGAGTGAGTGTTGTTTTCAAGCATTTGAAATGTAACACGCTTGAAGGAGAAGTGAACTGAAATAGAAATGAAGAAACAAAGACAAGAAAAATCTGAATTCCTTCGAATGACCGAATATGTCGTTATAAAGAATTTGAAATTGGGTTTTTAAGTGGCAGTGGGGAATATATTTGTCCTCCATGTGATTGTCAGATTCCGTGCCAATGGAATATCTCATTTGAGAAATTTGACCTGAAGCGCAATAACATCAACACTTTGTTATTGTGATAGTTCAAACTGCAGCATTGAAAGAGCCAAAATTAATGTAATAGTGCTGTCATGTCTTTTTTATATAATCAGTTTCACGTTGCTGGTTTTATATAGCTGATTTCATATAGCTGATTATTTAGCCAGTTTTAGTAGAATATAGAAATTACATTTTCCATTCTGTGCACAAAACAACTCCTTTTATACTACTTTACCACTGTTTGTTTACTCTGGTTTTTGCTAATATTATTTTGTATTTTGTAAGGCACTTATTTCACAAAGCAGCCTTAAATATGCATGGGCAAGAAAAAGGGGAAAATTTGCAGGATTTATCAGGAATGTCCTGATTTGGCAACAAACATGTTTTGTTCTGAACACAATCTAAGTTTTCCCTGAGTTTTGATGCCTTTGTCACATTAAAAAGTGACCATTTTGGAAGCATGATATAATCTTTTTGATGAGAGATGGCATCATATTAGCTCCACAAGCTTGGCGGGAAAAACTTTTTAATATGGGCTATAAAGTTGTACGAAGTATGTAACTAGTTTGTGATATGAGGAAGGGTCACCCCATCTCCCTTCACCCCTCCCCACAGGACGTGTTGTCCTACTTTTTCAACCAAAGAAATATGGTAATCCTAGATATATATAAAATAGGATTGTTTTGCCAACTTGCAATAAAAATTAAAAATAACCAGTTCCATAATATCCCTATGTTTATTAAGAGCAGGCTGTAAGGCCTTTTTTGTCTCTGTTCCTAAGGTCAGGTGCCAATGAATACCTTTTAATTTGCTAAGGCAGAGTTCCTGTTAATCATGTTTTATAAAAGTCGGTAAAGGTGAAAATTATCAATATTTGATTCACCCATGCATTGGTGTGCACTAAAAATTGGTTTTACAATTATGTGAAAGTTATTTTGGAAAATAAAATAAATAAATAAAAAATATAAAACAAGTTCATTGATTTTATTTTGTGTATTGAAGCACCATGAACATTCAGATGGAAAAGTAAAATTGATACAAGAGTGACAACTATATTTAGTTGACAGACTTAAGCCTTCTAATATTGCACAGTTCTATATACAAATGACTAAAATAAGTAAGAATAAGATAGTAGCTACTCACTACTGTTTATACTACTTACCAGCAAAATGTTCAATCTAAATGCAATTAAAAATTGACTGTAATATGCATGCAAAGTACACATAGGCTTACGACAGACACATTATTAGAATAGAGGAATTGTGTATTACACTTCAATTGTCTACAAAAGGAAACACAATTCTGTGGGACTGATAATCCAAAAATACTGAAGGTACAATTCATAGGGTATTAAAAAAAAATAATATTCAATGTTAATTATGTTGTTAATACCTACCTCCATTCTTTGGTCTGTACTTAAACAACCTTATTCCAGACATCAATACCATTACAGCTTTTTTGTAAACTCAATGGTAATGCATTCAAAATAGGCTTATATTCTATGTATTGTAAACATGTATTTACACAAGTCTGCTAGGTTGATATAAACACTTTCTTGAAGATACCTATTAAAGTCAATTTTTGCTACAGGGTAGGAAGAATTCCTCCCCCCCCCCCCCTCCCCTTCCCAAAGCTGTGACAAGTTGTCAACCTTTTCTTGAGATCAAATATGGTAATCCTTCCTTTAATGAATTTTGTGTCAATTCAAACTCCTTCTCCACTGGAAAACATAATATCCAGCAACTAAACTATCAAGTAAACAGCCTTTGTTAAATTAGGCAGAATATTTACTCAAGGTGATTTTTGGTTCAGCAGTGAATTGCATTTTAAGACCTTGCAAGATTTTAAGTCCTTGCAAGGTTTCAGTCCAGTGAGCCAAGGCTTTCTATAAATTGTCACCAAGTTTGCCAACAGCAGTAGCATAGTCCTGAATATGACAAAGTAGTTTGTGTAGCAAAGATGGTGTGGTATATATCATAATATTTGTCATGCTGGATAAGGAGGGAAAAAAAATAAAAACAATTACATTCACATTATACTTGCATTCTTTCTGATGAGGTCAAACTTGTTGAAACTACAGGCCAACATCTTAAATGGTTTGATATCACCAATGCCGACAAATCTAGCATTTTGCCAGTGAAGACCACACATTAAATAATTATGAAATTGAGCAATTGAATAAAGATGGTATTGAGAAAAATAATTTAAGGGTAAAGTAGTGGTAAAATATTTAAACATGCCCACAGTGACAGTACTGACCTTCTGGACAATAAATACAACTTCAGCTATCTCAAATACATTACATGGTAAATGATTAGTTGTTTGTTTTTGTCCAATCAAGGGAGGGATGGCAAATATCCCTGTCTCCCTTTTACTTGGTTAAGATCAACCTCAAGTTAAACAGACGGTATCGACAACTCAACATCAACTCGACATTGAGTTGTGCGTCACTCGACATCAACTCGACTTCAACTCAACATCGTGTTGTGCATAACCTCGACATCTGACAGCCATATTTAATTCTTACATGTATGATTTGATATCCCTCAAAGGGCTAAATGTGGTTAAAAACATTAGGCTTTTCCTAAATTCGATAGTCATTAAAATTAGCCATTTTATCTTATACAGAAAAAGGTGTACACCACAATTTTAGTCGCTTTGAAATTTACACCTAAATGTCATCCTTCCTGAAATTCCTGATGCATGTTTGGTGGACTAGAAAAAGTGGATTACATTAATATGATTTCACCTGATCTTTGCTTTCATGGTTGAGAATGGTACGAAAACATTAAATTAAGTTAAACTCAACGCAATAGGATGACTGTGGTCCAAAGAAAAACAAACATGAACCTCATAGCAATTTTTATCGAGCTAGTTCAGTTTCCAAGATATTCATCCTTAAGATATGTTAAAATCTCATGGAATGAGAAACTGATGACTTCACTCCTCTGAACACGTTAGTCCATTGTTTTATCAATTTTAATAATTCAAACAAAGCATGTTTCTTTAACTCCATACCTGCAACAGAGTATCCTTGCATGACAATCAATATGCCTGTTCTTGGTAAAGGCCTACAGAAATGGTGATATCTCACAAATGGCGAGGGGGGGGGGGGGGATGGGTTGGGGATTGTTAGCTATTTGGGTTCATTTTTCATTGGTCATCTCTGTCTTTGAGTAAGCTAATGATTGTGTTTAACTTACAATATCATTTAATATGGTAGAAATTTGTATTAACATGATTTCTATTAAAGCCATTTTGTAGCCAGTTTTCTCAATACACGAATATTCACTAGTTTCGACAAATAGGTAGACATGATTATTACAGCACCTGTGGTAAACAACCCTTTAAATTGATTTCTCCTCATCTGTGGAGAAAACTGCTTGCATTTGTTCAATCAGCAGACTGGAAGCTGTTCCATGACCTAACAGCCAGATACTCTTCAACAACTCCAGGTCGCTGTCACTCAATTTATTATTGGATAGCTTTAAAGTAGTCATGCAGCCTTCGGATTGGTCCGTCGAGGTCATGAACCTTATCAACAGCGTGATGAGTTCCTGCCCCAGCAGGGACACCAGCCCGCAGAGAGAGGCGTCTAATGATCCTACTCGACAGCCGGAGGTATTCCATCCTCTCAACAGAGTGACGAGACCTTGGTTAGTTATGCCAGTGTTGGAAGACAGACTTACATGATGCCAAAACTTGGTAAATGGTATGCACCTGGAGATGAAAATTACCATGACAATGGTTAGAAGAAAAAAAATACAACAAACAACAGTGACGTATTACTAAAGCGTGGAGGAAGGGGTGGGTGGGTGAAGGGGGGGGGGTTAATATTGCCATTCAAACCTTGTATCCCCTCTTCAACCTATTTCTCTCTTCATATGAAGTTGACAAATTATAAGGAATAATAGCAGCTTTTTTCAGTCAGCAAATGTGTTCATGCGATAATACTAATGTCAGTTTTCATAGAAATGAAAGAGAGAAATAGCTTTGGACTGCTTCCTCTCCCATGACCCACTTCTCTTCCCCTCCACAACCCATTCACCCGGATGGAGAACTTTCTAATAGTACAACTTGCAAACTGAGACAAAGAGAGAGAATGTTCTTTTACTTTCTAACCCAGATAAAATTGCATCTCAATTAGGTAACATGTGTAGCAACTTTCCATGATGTATCGATCTATGTTAACTGAAAAGAAATATCTGATACGGAAGCCTAGAAGGGACATTCACATTAACGACTCAAGCAGATTGCAAAACATCAGAAAATCTGACAATTACCATTTTGACAAGATGTAATAGGTGCATAAAATGGTAAGAATATAGAAAAAAAATTACTGTTTTTTGAACACTTGCTTCTGTAATCTGAAATGAAGTCTGACATTTCGTTATCATCGTTCTTTACTTTAAAGCAAGTGTTTCTTATCAACCTTTTGAATTTTTTTTTTGACCGATTTTTGGATTCTGAGGATAGTGCTGCTTATCATTGTGGAATGTGGATAGTGATGTTATTGATGTAAACATTATCAATAGAATCAATCAGGAATATTAATTTATCCAGTATCCCATTGCAAAATGGTACGCAAGATAGTCAATATTGCTATACCACTGCAAAGCTGTATAACAGTTTTGTACACAGTAAAACCATAGTACTGTATAAGAGACAAACTTAAATGCCAGCATGACTGCCACACAAAATTTGAACACTGAATTTATTCCCTGCATATGACACTGTATTCAATGTAACATTACTAGCGAACATAGTGCGATGCTATTACCCGTTGCTGTGATATACAATCTATATTTACGTGGATAGGGCTTGCATGTATTCAATGTAACATTACTAGCATACATAGTGCGATGCTGTTACCGGTTGCTGTGATATACAATCTATATTTACGTGGATAGGGCTTGCATGTATTCAATGTAACATTACTAGCATACATAGTGCGATGCTGTTACTGGTTGCTGTGATAAACAATCTATATTTACGTGGATAGGGCTTGCATGTATTCAATGTAACATTACTAGCATACATAGTGCGATGCTATTACCGGTTGCTGTGATATACAATCTATATTTACGTGGATAGGGCTTGCATGTATTCAATGTAACATTACTAGCGAACATAGTGCGATGCGATTACCGGTTGCTATGATAAACAATCTATATTTACGTGGATAGGGCTTGCATGTATTCAATGTAACATTACTAGCATACATAGTGCGATGCTGTTACTGGTTGATGTGATATACAATCTATATTTACGTGGATAGGGCTTGCATGTATTCAATGAAACATTACTAGCATACATAGTGCGATGCTGTTACCGGTTGCTGTAATAAATAATCTATATTTACGTGGATAGGGCTTGCATGTATTCAATGTAACATTACTAGCATACATAGTGCGATGCTGTTACCGGTTGCTGTGATATACAATCTATATTTACGTGGATAGGGCTTGCATGTATTCAATGTAACATTACTAGCATACATAGTGCGATGCTATTACCGGTTGCTGTAATAAATAATCTATATTTACGTGGATAGGGCTTGCATGTATTCAATGTAACATTACTAGCATACATAGTGCGATGCTGTTACCGGTTGCTGTGATATACAATCTATATTTACGTGGATAGGGCTTGCATGTATTCAATGTAACATTACTAGCATACATAGTGCGATGCTGTTACTGGTTGCTGTGATAAACAATCTATATTTACGTGGATAGGGCTTGCATGTATTCAATGTAACATTACTAGCATACATAGTGCGATGCTGTTACCGGTTGCTGTGATATACAATCTATATTTACGTGGATAGGGCTTGCATGTATTCAATGTAACATTACTAGCATACATAGTGCGATGCTGTTACCGGTTGCTGTGATATACAATCTATATTTACGTGGATAGGGCTTGCATGTATTCAATGTAACATTACTAGCATACATAGTGCGATGCTGTTACCGGTTGCTGTGTTATACAATCTATATTTACGTGGATAAGTCTTGCATGTATTCAATGTAACATTACTAGCATACATAGTGCGATGCTGTTACTGGTTGATGTGATATACAATCTATATTTACGTGGATAGGGCTTGCATGTATTCAATGAAACATTACTAGCATAGATAGTGCGATGCTATTACCGGTTGCTGTGATATACAATCTATATTTACGTGGATAGGGCTTGCATGTATTCAATGTAACATTACTAGCATACATAGTGCGATGCTGTTACTGGTTGATGTGATATACAATCTATATTTACGTGGATAGGGCTTGCATGTATTCAATGAAACATTACTAGCATACATAGTGCGATGCTGTTACCGGTTGCTGTAATAAATAATCTATATTTACGTGGATAGGGCTTGCATGTATTCAATGTAACATTACTAGCATACATAGTGCGATGCTGTTACCGGTTGCTGTGATATACAATCTATATTTACGTGGATAGGGCTTGCATGTATTCAATGTAACATTACTAGCATACATAGTGCGATGCTGTTACTGGTTGCTGTGATAAACAATCTATATTTACGTGGATAGGGCTTGCATGTATTCAATGTAACATTACTAGCATACATAGTGCGATGCTGTTACCGGTTGCTGTGATATACAATCTATATTTACGTGGATAGGGCTTGCATGTATTCAATGTAACATTACTAGCATACATAGTGCGATGCTGTTACCGGTTGCTGTGTTATACAATCTATATTTACGTGGATAAGTCTTGCATGTATTCAATGTAACATTACTAGCATACATAGTGCGATGCTGTTACTGGTTGATGTGATATACAATCTATATTTACGTGGATAGGGCTTGCATGTATTCAATGTAACATTACTAGCATACATAGTGCGATGCTGTTACCGGTTGCTGTGATATACAATCTATATTTACGTGGATAGGGCTTGCATGTATTCAATGTAACATTACTAGCATACATAGTGCGATGCTATTACCGGTTGCTGTGATATACAATCTATATTTACGTGGATAGGGCTTGCATGTATTCAATGTAACATTACTAGCATACATAGTGCGATGCTGTTACTGGTTGCTGTGATATACAATCTATATTTACGTGGATAGGGCTTGCATGTATTCAATGTAACATTACTAGCATACATAGTGCGATGCTGTTACTGGTTGCTGTAATAAATAATCTATATTTACGTGGATAGGGCTTGCATGTATTCAATGTAACATTACTAGCATACATTGTGCGATGCTATTACCGGTTGCTGTGATATACAATCTATATTTACGTGGATAGGGCTTGCATGTATTCAATGTAACATTACTAGCGAACGTAGTGCGATGCGATTACCGGTTGCTATGATAAACAATCTATATTTACGTGGATAGGGCTTGCATGTATTCAATGTAACATTACTAGCATAGATAGTGCGATGCTGTTACTGGTTGCTGTGATATACAATCTATATTTACGTGGATAGGGCTTGCATGTATTCAATGTAACATTACTAGCATACATAGTGCGATGCTATTACCGGTTGCTGTGATATACAATCTATATTTACGTGGATAGGGCTTGCATGTATTCAATGTAACATTACTAGCGAACATAGTGCGATGCGATTACCGGTTGCTATGATAAACAATCTATATTTACGTGGATAGGGCTTGCATGTATTCAATGTAACATTACTAGCATACATAGTGCGATGCTGTTACTGGTTGATGTGATATACAATCTATATTTACGTGGATAGGGCTTGCATGTCGCTGTCACAGAGGTTACATCCTTCCAGATACAATGTATGCAAGGCACACTGGGTCTAGAAACAATCAAAATGGAAGAAAGAAATATTACACAACAATCCATGATTATACATCACGCTTTGTCAAGTTGAAATGGAGTGCCGATTAATTCAGCATCATTTGACATGAAAGCTATCACGGTTTTTATCCCATTTTACAGCTGCTAGGAGGGTGGTTACAGAAACACTCATTAGAACAAGGTATTAGTAAGTATACTTACTACATACTAACCTGGTTTAAGGTATGCAACTTTATATTAACTAAAGCATGTGGTAAACTACCATCTGCTCCTGATGAAAGGTAACATACTACCAGCACAGTTACAATCTTAAAGTATGAAGTTGTATGCCTACACAAACTCATTGAATCATAATTCGCATCTACCAATGACACACGACATACTAGCAGCATACTTAACTCCTTAAAGTATGAAGATATATGATTACACAGGCTCATTGGATTTATCCTTCACATTGAGAAAACTACAGAACATACTAGCAGCATACTTACCTCCTTAAAGTATGAAGCTATATGATTGCACAAGCTCATTGCATCTTTGTCTTCAATTACTGATGAAAAATTCAGTGTCGTAAGGATTTCTGGATTCAAAAACTTCATCAGCATATCAATGCCAGTTGATCCCAATGCATTGTGGGATACATCCAGGACTTGGAGATTAGGAGCACCTACAAAAATCAAAACAAATACAGAAAAAAAAGAGGAAAAAAAAAGGAAGTATTGCACTGTCTCTTCTGGAGTCTGAAATTGACGTAAATCATCAATTTTGAGGAAATGTTAACAATTAAATAAAAGAACAACATTTCAGTAATTAATGCTCTATTTAGAGAAGCAAACTACAAGGCTGCAAATTTATTTGAGTAGCGCTACGAACATGCGTCAAAATTCCGATCAGCTGCAATAATTATTAGGTCTATCTCTAGGCAACTACACATTATGAAGACTGAAGAAGAAACTCTGTATACTAAGTACTCAAGTACTCACTGGGGGAGTAATTTAGTGCTCAAATTTTGTGTAGCATTTTTAAAGGCTCTGGAGTTCTTTCTCTGATTGAATACTGTAGTTCCTATGTAGAAAATTGCTATACATCTTTACACTTGTTTTAATAGCAACTTGACCTTTTGTATAGCATTCTAGAGATGCTGATACTGGGTAAATTATTCACCGCTCACACCATCTATGTACACTTCTACATAACTAAACACAAGTTTCCACCCATGTGACATCCAAAGCATACAACACAGATACCTACACCCCCAATCCAGCTCTGGTAAGATCATTTCAGGAATAATCAAAGAGCATGAACAAAGCAATCACGATTCAACAATCGCCCTACGACTGTGCTTTTGTATATAGGCAAGTAACCAACAAGACTTAGCAAAAGGGTCAGGAGGTTATCATGCCCTTCTGTCCAAACAGATAAAAGGTTGGTAGTCATCCAACCATATGCACAGATATACAGACAGGTTGGTAACACACAGATTGCATGAGACTACTACAAGCCTACATTGATATACACAAGCTCATTGAGATGGCTGGCAAGGCAACAGGTCCTAATGTCGTCTGCGTACATAAGCTGAGATCAGGCAAGCTCTCATTCGTTAACTTTTACAAGCATCCTTGTTTAATATACTGTCTCATTTATCAGTCTTTATGCTTCTGTAAGACCTCGGTATATGTACTGTTACAGACTTACCTTCGAATGCAGTCTGGAGGACGACTGCATGGTGGTCCATGACAAACTGAGTTGTGAGTTGAGAGGCAGTCAGGTATAGCTCATTAAGCTTATGGCAGTGGCTTACAAGATTGGCAATATAAAGGGCACTGTTATCTCCTAGAGGGTTGTGACTTAATACAAGGTCTTTCAAATTCTGTGAAAGAAGGTGTGAAAGAAGCCAAAAAAATGAAAGGATTTATTTTGATGATGCAACTGATTATAATTTATTGTAAAATGTCAAAAACAAATTGTTCTTATTTTACCTCTGAAGATTGGAATGTTCTCATTATAGAATCCTAGAATTATAGAAAGTGGATGAATCACATATACTAAGCACGAAACAGATTCGAACACTTATGAGTATCCCAAACTTTGTTTACATCTTGCTCCGACACTTACCTCAAGGTGACATTGACTCGAACGTTCCTCAGACTCTGGAAAGAGAATCTGAGTGAGACTCTGCAGACCTTTGTAAGTGATAGCGTTGTGCGATAGATCCATCCTGGTGATGTGAGGGAGAGACTGGAGGGTGTCGGCGAGGTGGGCGATGCCCTCGTCACAGATGTGACTCTGGGAGAGACAGAGAACTTGAACAGAGAGCTGGCATTGCTCCTGGATCAATAAAGAGACAGGCTTTGGCATCAGAGGATGGGTCTCAACAACAGATGCTATTGATCCTAGCCTGGATGACAGGTCACCTGGGAAAAACCAAGGAATCAGAATCTAATAGTCAATGCGATGAGTCGACCACTGAAACCAAGACCAGCCGTAGCATCTAATAGTCAATGCGATGAGTCGACCACCAGCCGTACGGTCAAATGGATATAGAGTAGACGTTGTTACAGGAAAGCAAAATCAAACTTTGCATCAACCAACTGACTGACTTAATTTTAAGATGATTTAAGGTCTCTATGACACTGCTGCCGTCAGTCGATTAATCCCACTTGAGTGGCATCTGAACCCAAAACTGGCATTTAATTCTCTAGTTTATGTTGGTGTATGATTTTGTGTCCTAAAATTCACACATAATTGGATACCCTCAAAACTGAGATCCAAATGGGTACATGTTAAGTTGGCTACTTCTACTCATACAGTTTGTTCAGCTGTTCTTGTGTCCCAAAAAATTTAACACAATATTTCATTTTCCATTTGCATAAATTTGAGATCTTGTCACATACCGTATCTTTCCTTTAATGAGTAAATCACAACCAGACTGTAGCAAAGTCAATGCAAGAATACAGTATCAATCACAACCAATATACTGAAAGAGGAACTTTACCCAGTAACGGTTATTTACAATCTTATAATCAATTTAAAAAAATGTTTACGTCTTTCCAGCCAATGTATATATATATATATATATATAAATAATAAAATCTAACATAAACAAAAAATGTATCATCTAAAAATAAAACCCCCAAAAATTTTTGGGCATCTCTTTGTATGACATTCATTACCTTGACTTGCTTTGGTAGACTGTGGAGGTTTATCTTGTGAAGGTGTTGTAATCAATGAATCGATATTAGCAATCACCTGAAAATAGAAACAATACCATAAAATGTACCGGTCAGATTCATAACAAACTGCAATGGCCTGTCATGGCTTACCCCCCCACTCCCTCCCCCAATAATTCAGAGTTTTTGTTTACCTTTGCTAAATTTTAACAAGTCCCTCAACCACACATGCTCATTTTCTTTATTTTCATGCAACCCCTTTTTCATCAGGGATTATGGCGATCAAAGTCTCAATTCCAGTATGGGATTTTTCTTGTTTGATTTTAGTGACAGTTTACTTTTGCTAAATGATAATTAATTAACATTTACCCCAAGTCCCTCGCCCACAAATGATGGATGTTTCTTATTTTCCGTTCCTTTTTCATACACCTCCAGTAATCACAGAACTGAATGTTCCAAATTATGATAGCTCAGATACAGACGAGCCCTTGTCATTTATCTACACGGTAGGAGTCGAATGTCACCGGGGAAAAAATACATGCTGCTTATGTTTAAATCAAATGATTTTATTTTTACGTATTTGAAAGGTCACTTTTTGCACCCAAGACTTTGCACATGGTCAGTTCTTTCCTACAAATGCTCAAAATGATTGATATTCACAATGAGGGATTTTTTGATGACAAATTTGGTTGGACTCCCTGATCTCCT